>NC_057711.1:136126664-136152615 GCF_004010195.1 Chiloscyllium plagiosum | reverse complement strand
TCAGGCTCTCTGCCTTTATTCCTGATGAAGGGCTTTTGCCCAAAACATCGATTTTACTGCTCCTCGGATGCTGCCTGAACTGCTGTGCTCTTCCAGCACCACTAATCCAGAATCTGGTTTCAAGCATCTGCAGTCATTGTTTTTACCTATTAAGGGATATGTGTATAGTGTAGGAAAATGGCATTTGGGGACCATGTTTAGCCATGATCTGTTTGAATGGGCAGTATTGCCTACCATATGCTCTCATTTTCCAATGGTGAGGCAGAAATATTTTAAAATAAGTTGATGAGTTTATTTGCTGTCCCTTTAATACACTGCTAAATTGCAGCTTTTGGTAACTTTTAAAGTTGCTTCAAGAAGCTTCCTTGGGTAAACCTAACCATTGTTTTATCCAGAAGCTTATTCCTTTCAAGCCTAGTCTCGAGAATTTACTCAAGGTGAGGAGTCTACTTCTCAGTATGAATACATTAACTGGAACTAAATTGAGAATTCCATAGACACTGACTGAGTTGTCAGGGTTTATAAATAAAGCAGAGAGTGGGTTGGACTGGTGTTGATTCTCACATTTATGAAGTTGCTACAACGTACTAATGTGATGCATTATGAAGACTGCTGGCTTGCTTGTGGGTGAATCATAGTTCCTAATTATGCTCAATGCCTTAGAAAGTTTTCTTCAGATTATTTGCAAAAATCTGATTAAGGTCCTTGTGTAACAAGGGAAAAGCTACATTATTCATATTAGAGCAGTCAAAATCCACAGGAAAATGTAAGCAGTGGCAAGAATAATCAAGGAGAACGTAAAATTCAGAGCAGGAGAAGACCATATCATTCATGGAACCTGTCTTTTAGTAAGACAATGGCTGATTTTTGGTTTCAACCTCACTTACTCTCCCCTTAGGCCTTGATCTAATGGAGACAAAGAAAAATCTGCCAATCTCAGCCTTGAATTTATTCACTCACGGTGCATCTTTAGTACAGAGTTCCAAAGATTAACAACCGCTTGAGTGAAGAATTCTTTTCTCCTATCAGTTTGAATTAATCCGCCTCTTCTCGTCAAATTCTACCTATTTATTCAGGGGAGATAACAGAGAGTCACAGAGTCATAGAGATGTATAATACAGAGACAGACTTCGGGGTCTCATCCATTTTGACGAGATGTCCTAAATAAATCTAGTCCTATTTGCCAACATTTGGCCCATATGCCTTTAAACCCTTCCTATCCATATACCCATCCAGATGCCTTTTAACAGTTGTAATTGTCCTCCCCTACTTCTTTTGGCAGTTCATTCTATACACTCACTGCTCTCTGCATGGAAAGGTTGCCTCTTAGGTCCCTTTTAAATATGTCCTCTCTTACCTTAAATGTACGCCCTCTAGCTTTGGACCCCCCTACCCTGGAGAAGAGGCCATGTTATTTACACTATCCATGCCCCTCATGATTTTATGAACCTCTATAAGGTCACCCCTCAGCCTCAGATTCTCCAAGGAAAACAGCCACATCTTATTCAGCCTCTCCTTATAGCTCAAACCCTCCAACCTGGCAACATGCTTGTAAATCTTTTCTGAATCCTTTCAAGTTTACAATATCCTTCCTATAACACATAAACATAGAAGATAGGAGCAGGAGTAGGCCCTTTGACTCCTGAAGCCTGCTCCACCATTCAATATGAACATAGCTGATCATCAAGCTCCATACCTCAATCCCGCCGTTCCCCATATCCCTTCATCTCTTCAGTCACAAGAGCTATCCCGACATCCTTCTTGGAAACACACTATGTTTTGGCCTCTAAGCACCTACCATGTAAAGACCCTTCATAATGCTAAATGCTTCAATGAGATCACCTCTCATTTTACAAAACTACAGCGAATATCGATGCAGTTTACTGAGCATTTCATTATAAGACAACCTCTCATTCCAGGAATCAATCTTGTGAACCTTCACTGTACTGCGTTCAATTTAATTACCTCCTTAGTTAAATGAGGAGATGAAAACTACATACAATATTCCAGGGCTGACAGCATTCAATGTCCTATACAATTGCAGGAAGATTCCTTTTTGTTTTCAAACATACCTCTTATTTTCTTAATTGCTGCTGTAATGACATGATAACTTTTTTTGTTCCTTATACATGGACAACCAAATCTCCATGAATATCAATTGATAAATTTCACTCCGTTATAATATATACCATTTTTGTATTCTTACAACCATTCTGAATAACTTTACACTGTCCTCCGTCTTCCATTTTGTTGCCTACTGTCTTAATCCATCTATCTCTCTTTGAATCCTTTCAGTTGCCCTCCTCAGAGCTTGCATTTCCACCTGGCTTTGCATCATTCCCAAATCTAGGTACTTTATTCACACTCTCTTGGTCTAAATCAACAATTGCTGAAACTTAATACTAATCCATGCAGAACTTCACCAGTCAAAGACTATCAACTTGAAAATGTCCCATTTTATCCATCCCTGTGCTTTCCGCCAGTTAAACAATTTTCTGTTAATGATAATTAATCACAGGACATTCCACAAGCCCTAATATTTTGTGTAGCTCCTTATCAAATACCTTTTGAAAATCCATGTGTATCACATCTTCTGATGTCTCTTTCTTCACTCTACTATTTCTCTTTTTAGGAATGATGCATTGGTGACTGTGAACTATTGTGTCAGTACATGGTTATAATTGGTAATGAACTGCAGTAGTTCATCTTTGTCTTCTGTGCATGACCAATCAGGAGTCTTTCTGGTTCTTATTATCTGCCATTAGTGTATGCTGGAAGGATTTACAAGCATATACTTAACCTTTACAGTTTTGCAATGAACACATCTTCCCTGGCCATCACGTCCTGGAGTGGAAACTCAAACTGAAGCTCTTGGTTAAGATACATCCATTGCATGAATTATATTTCAAAAACTCTATTGAATTCGTCAAACAATATTAGTCCTTTGTCAAATCATGTTGACTTCTTCTAATCATACTGCAATTTTTAAATGCATTATTACGACCTTCTTAAGAGTCAATTCCTGATGAATACCCGGCCACTGCTTCTCTGCTTCCATTTCCCTACTTTCTTCAATTGCAGTGTTATATTTTTAAACTTCCAGTCGACTGAAACCATTTCTAAATCTCAAACATATTGGAAAATCATATTGGATCTGATATTTCTGAAGCTATCTCTTTTAGAAAGCTAGGATGTCGATCCTGAGCTCCTGGGGATTCAGCCAATTTTATTGTCACAAATTTCTCCAGTTTTTTTTTGATATTAATTACCTTAATTTGCTCACTTTTATTAGACCCAATAGTACCTTCTGTTATTAGTATGCAACTTGTGGATCTTATTGTGAAGGCAGAGACAAAATATTTGATCAAAATCTTTTCCATTTCTACCTTATCCACAGTAATTTGCCCTTTCTTTGCTTCTGAATTTCAAATATTTACTTTAGTTGCTATCCTCTGTAAACATGTAAAACAAAACTCTCATAATCTATTTTTATATCCCTAGTTTACTTTCAATTTCTAGTTTATATCTATTTTCTATCTTTTTGCTGGCTCCTTCAGAAATACTCCAATCTTCAGATTTACATCTTTGCAATATTGTAGTCTATTTATAAACTAAAACGATCTTTAACCTTATTAGTAAAACACAGATGGATTTTTCTCATTAGATTTTTGTTTTTTTAATGGAATGAATTTTTGTTTGACACTTTGGACATTTTCTTTAAATCTTTCCCAATGTTTATTTACTCACACAGGTATACCTTAGTGTATTTAGCAAATCAAGTTTCCTAAGGGGTTGCACACAAAGAACAGATGAGGAAGGATTTCTTCTCTCAGAGCATTGTGAATCTATGGAATATTTTACTGCAGAGGTTGAGTCATAAAGAATATATAAGGTTGGTAGAGATTTTTATTCAATTTGGAAAGCAAACGTTATGAGAAAAAGGCAGAAAGTTGGAGTTGAGTATTATTAGATCAGCCATGATCTCAGTAAATGGTAGCACGGTCTCTCCAGGCTGAATGGTCTACTTTTACTCCTACATCTTATGGTTTTATAGAGGAAAACAAAATAACCCAGGTATGGCTTCAGTCAGGTTTATACAATTGCAATTCCCATCATAAGATAATGATGTTGTTGCAGAGGGAACTCCAACACACGAATGATCATAGCCCCATTTTAATGTGTGTTAACAAATGGAAGACAGTAGAATGCACAAAGCCAAAAATGAAACAGAACAGTAACAGTTTAGATTTGGGAATCAATAGCAGCATGATTGACTGTACAGAAACAGGAATTGCTAGAGAAACTCAGCTTGTCTGGCAGTATCTGTGGAGAGAAACAGAGTTAATGTTTCAGGTCCAGTGACCTTTCTTCTGTAGCATTAACTCTGCTTTCTCTCAACAGTCTGACAGACCTGCTGAGTTCCTCCAGCAATTTCTGATTTGTTTTTGTTTCAGACATCCAGCATCCTTGACCTTATTTATATGAATAACAGTATTATTTTTCAGACCAGAAAATCACTTGCTCCATTTCTGAGATACTGAAAGCAAAGTATTCACTGGTGATTGTTATTAACTTGTGAAATCAAGCTGGTTCTTTCTGATGAAAATACATTCTGTTCCAAAAGTTTCTCTCAACCTCAAGGTTGAGGTTCCAGAAATCATTGTTGCTACTTTTCTGTGTGACCATTCTTCTCACCAGTAAAGTATTGGAGGAATTTGAAAGAACAAACGTTATAGTTCTTCGAAGATGTAACAAGCAAAGTGGATAATGGAGATCCTGTAGAGGTAATATAGCTGGACTTCCAGAAGGCATTTAATAAGGTGCCACTAAAAAGGTTAATTCACAAAGTTAGATCATAAGGAGTTAGGAATAATTTATTAGCTCAGCTAAGTTACTGGCTGATGGATAGAAGACAGAGAGTCGGAATAATTTTTTTTCTGGATGGCATGATGTTCCTATTGGGGTGCCGCAGGCTTGGTCCTTGGACCCCAGCTATTCATGATCTAGATTAATGACTTGGATACAGGGATAGAAAGGTCTACATTCAAATTTGTGGACAATACAAAATAGGAGGGTAAATTGCAATGAGGAAATAAGAACCTTACAAATGGATATAGATAGGATAGGCTAGAGGGCCAAAATGTGGCAGATAGTTTAATGTGGATAAGTGTGAGGCCATGCATTTTGGTTGAACAAATGGGAAGGCAACCTATTATTTAAATGGGGAGAGAGTTCGGGGCACGCTGATGTAGAGGGATCAAGGTGTACTCATTCCTGAGTCACAGGAAACTAGCATACAGGTACAGCAGATAATAAAGGAAGTGAATGGAATGTTGGCTTTTGTCGCTAAATGAATAGAATATAAAGGTAAAGAAGTACTGTTGCAGCTATGTAAGGTATTGGTGAAACCTCACCTGGAGTATTATGCGCAGTTTTGATCCCCTTATTTGAGGAAGTATATAATGACATTGGAGGCAGTTCAGAGGAGGCTCACAAGATTGAAAACAGGTGGGGGGTTTGTCGCATGAAGAGAGATTGAACAGTTTAGGCCTATAACTCTCTGGAATTTAGAAGAATGAGGGGAGATCAAATTGTGGTATTCAAGGTGACAAAAGGATATGGATATAATACACATAGAGTGGATGCTTCCTCTTTGGAGCATTCTAAGATGAGAGGTCATAGTCTTAGGATAAGGGGTAGCAAATTTAAAACAGAGTTGAGGAGGATTGTGAATCTGTGCAATTCGTTATCTCAAAATGCGGTGGATATGGGACAGTGAGTAAATTTAAGGAGGAGTTGGACAGCTTTTTAATTAATAATGGGTTGAAGGGATATGGAGAGAAGGCAGGAAAATGGGGGTGAGGAACATATCAGCCATGATCGAATGGCGGAGCAGACTTGATGGACCGAATGGCCTAATTCTGCTCATATATCTTAAGAACTTATTAACTAATTTTATCAAATCTTTGCGTACAACATTTAAAAAACATTTGGATAGGTACAGAAACAACATGGTTCGGGTCTTGCAGAAGCTGAACAGAAGACATTTACATCCTTTGAAGACTACTGAAGATCTCACCCGTACCCTAGGACTGTGAGATATTAGCAGGTCAAGTGGAGCAAATGTAACTTTAGTAGTTAACTCTTTCTGAACCATTCCCTTCTGCAACAATCAATTATCAACAGTCACCCATGTCTTATTGATTTTTTTGGTGAAATTTCCTTAGGTCAACAAGACCATTTCACTGTCCCTAGACAAAATGTTTCCTATTATTCTCCCTCTTATAATGTTACATTTCTGTTGTACTGTTTTGTTATAAGAAACCAGCAACAAAGCTGTTATTTAAGGTCAGGAGAAAAACATATATTTTCTGTACCATCACTAGATGAAACACTATACACTTGGGATCAGAATGAACACACTTCAGTAGGCTCCTTAAAACAACTACATTTTGTATAGCTGTAACTATTCTGGAGCTGGGAAGTAGAATAAGTGCATATATTTAGGATTGATCTCTTGAGGACTTCACCACGCCCCACTCCATCTGATCCAGTGGAAATAGTGAGTGTGTTGTTATGGCAGAAATGATGGATTGTCATTTCAATCCTAACCCCATAATTATTACTTACCAGATATCAGAGATGGCAAACTTGCCTGTCTCAGACCCGCAAGTGACTACTTAAAGTCTTGAAGTTGCATCCTGATCCTTCTTTGTCAATGTTGACCCTAGGACCTGTGTAATACTCAGCGGTAGAGGTTACACCAATGTGGAGTTTTTACAGAAGAATGGGTGTTGTTGGCAAGGCAGGCATTTGATGCCCTCTCCTTGAACCAAGTAGCTTGCTAGGCCATTTCTGCCTTCATGTGACAGACAGCCATGTGTTTTTGGTGGGACAGATTTGGTGGACCGAAGAGCTTCTTTTGTATTGTATGATTCTGTCTGGGGAGAAAGTGAGGTCTGCAGATGCTGGAGATCAGAGCTGAAAATGTGTTGCTGGAAAAGCGCAGCAGGTCAGGCAGCATCCAGGGAACAGGAGAATCGACGTTTCCTGAAGAAGGGCTTATGCCCGAAACATCGATTCTCCTGTTCCCTGGATGCTGCCTGACCTGCTGCGCTTTTCGAGCAACACATTTTCAGCTCTGATTCTGTCTGGGGTCATATGTAGGGTAAATCAGTAAGGAATAGTGGATTTGCTTCTCTAAAGTTCATTCATGAACTAGATGTGCTTTTAAGAAATAATGGTGATAGGTTGTGATTGAATTGTGTCTTCAGATGTGCATTCTGTTCTGTGTATCTCTGTGGAGAGTTAATTTTGCTGGGGGTGCTGGCTTGTGGGTTTCCTTTTATGCACTGTTTTTCGGCTGTTCACTGTTTTTATTCGGAGGATTGTGATATCGTTTATTTTGATGTGGAGGAGCCGGTGTTGGACTGGGACAGACAAAGTTATAAATACAATACCAGTTATAGTCCAACAGGTTTATTTGGAAGCACTAGCTTTTGGAGCACTGCTCCTTCCTCAGGTAGCTGTGGAGCAGGATCATAAGACACAGAATTTATCGCAAAAGAATACAGTATCACGCAGCTGAAATGATATGTTGAACAAACCTGGGTTGCTGTTAAGTCTTTCATCTTTGAGAATGGGTTGCAGGTTTCGGTTCATTAATGTGTAAATCCAAGAACTTCTTTCAAGGCACATTATCGAGATAACTTAAGGTTTTATAAAAAAAAGTGACATCTCAGCTCAGACAATGCATTGTTTTGCATCAAATAAACCTGTTGGACTATCACCTGGTGTTATCTGATTTTTTACATGGTTTATTTTGTTAGTTCTATTTACTGCATTTCCTGTTTGTTATAAGGGGACTTGAGGTGTTTGTTTTTGAGATCCTGTTACTTTGTAGTTTTTTGATTGCTAACTGTTAGTTTGTCAAGTGTATTGTCAATTTGTAGAATGTTGCATAAAATAAAAAGAACAATCAGGAAATTAGAGGAAAAAGAAATATAAAATTAGGAGATTTAGAATCTCCTCAGTTCAGGGGTCTGACCCTAAGCTGGCTAGCTAGCTGCAGCCAGCGTACTGTGCACAAATAAATGAAAGGTAACTTGGTAACAGGTTACCAGCCTCTGTGCAGTTATTTAAGTGAGATTCCAGAACATTAGCCTGAGCCTCTGATAACAGAACAACTGCAGCTCCACCTCTGTTTGCAACTGTGGGGCTGCATGTGCCATGCAAGTGATTACACCCTCCCAGCTTGTGAAAACAAATTTCCAAGCACAAGTAATTACTTTAGAGACATTTTGTTAAATGTGTGAATGGTATCCATGGATACTTAGTCGAACTTGTTCGCCCACCAAATCGGTCTTTGGCTCCCTGGTGATGAGGACAACTGAACATAAGTGTCAGCTGTATAAGTGATGCCCAGGAGTTAAAATCTCCTAAGCCTCACTCTCCAGGCAGTCTGAAGGCTCCAAGACTGTTTCTTGCTCTTCACCCACAATTGTCAACTGAGGCTAAAATCAACTCTCAGGTATATTTCTTGGTAAAAATCCAAAAAAAAACTTAGAACTATCACCCTTCCTCACTTCCAAATTCATTTGATAAATGTTGCCTTCTGAAAAGAGAATAAGGACATATTTTTCTAGCTTGCCATTACTTCTTCCTACATTGCAACACATACTTCGACAATGTCAAATTCTAAGTTATTCTTCCTTACTCTCTCTTCCTCTTCAGGTATCCTTTCTGAAAGGATATTGATGATCATGGGCTTTCTGTGGGTCCACGATTATGCTTAGCAATGTACTGCAGGAAATTGCCATTGCTTTGCACAGAAGACTAATCATGGGTCTCTCCCAATCTTACCCAACTGCTGTTAACTGGGAAGAGGAATTTAAGAAGATAATTTAGAGCAGAGAAAATCACCCATGACTTTTATATTCCAAGCTAATCATGTAAAATAGAAAAGGGTTGACTCTGAATATGGGTTGGGAAGGTACAATCTTCCATTCTTCCAACTTCTCCCCTTTCACTTAGACAAAATGGACATTTCTCTAATCCATTTCTGAAGAAAGTTTCTTGACCCTAACTCTGTTTCTGTCTGAACAAATGCTATCAGATGTGTTGAGTATTTCCAGCACCACTGGTTATGTTATCTGTCTTTATTTCCAATTTATCCTCAGATGACTGTCATTTTGCGTCAATGTGCTACTCTTAGACCACATCATCCAAAGGTAAGTCACTGGCTTTCACATATTAACTGTCAACACCTATTTCCAACTCATTATCAACTCTCTCAGCTCCTCTACTCTTGCTAAATTATCAGACAACTTGTCTGACATCAAACACTAGATGAACAGAAATCCTCCTCATTAAATATTGGGAAGGTTAACAAATTGTTTTTGGTTCTTACATTTTCTGATCCCCGGTCACCAACTCCATCCCTTTCCCTGACAGCTTTCTGAGACTGTGCCAGATTGTTTGTGACCTTGATGTTATATTTGATCATGAGATTCGCGACTGATCACATAAGCACAGCATTTCTGAGATTGCGTATTTTTCTCTCTAATATTTCTCCAATTTGACTCAGCTAATTAACTTCTACAACCTCACTCTTGCCTTTGTTGCTTCTAGACTTACGTGATCAATGCACTCTTACATAGCCTTCCATATTCTACCTTCCATAACAGGGTCAACCAAAGCTCTATTCCCCTTTTCACCAAAGCTTCACCATCTCTCACCCCTGTTCTCCCTGACCTACAATGCCTCTGAATGAAGCAATGCTGCATTGTTTACAAATCCCACCATGCCCTTGCACATCTATCTCCTGCAATCCCAATTTTGTTTGTTCTACCATTGGTGGTTATGTCTTCAGCTGCCTTCGACCCTATGCTGTGCAACTCCCTTCCCATTCCCCTTTGGCCTTCCATCCGTGTTTCTTATTTAGAAGACTCCTTGGAGTCTACCTCTTTGACCCAACATTTGCCATAAAATTGCCTAAGAAACTCAGTGTCAAACTTTCCTTATTAATGCTCCTGTAAAATAGAGTCATGGAGTAATGGAGATACACAAGGGCTTCACGGTGGCTCAGTGGTTAGCACTGCTGCCTCACAGCGCCAGGACCCGAGTTTGCTTCCAGCTTTGGGTGACTGTGTGGAGTTTGCACATTCTCCCCGTGTCTGCGTGGGTTTCCTCTGGGTATTCAGGTTTCCTCCCACAATCCAAAAATGTGCAGGTTAGGTGAATTGGCCATATTAAATTGCCCATAGTGTTCAGGGTTGTATAGATTAGATGCATTAGTCAGGGGTAAATATAGAGTAATTGGGAGTGGGTTTGTGTGGGATACTCTTCGGAGGGTCAGTGTGGACTTATTGTGCCAAAGGGCCTCTTTCTACACTGTAGGGATTCTGTGATATACAGCACGGAAACAGACCTTTTGGTCCAATTCGTCCATGCTGACCAGATATCCTCGTACCAGCCTCCATCACTTCTTCTGGCAGCTCATTCCATACATGTACCACCCTCTGTGTGGAAACGTTGCCCCTCAGGTCCCTTTTATATCTTTCCCCCTCTCACCTTAAACCTAGACCTGCTAGTACTGGACTCCCCCACCCCAGGGAAAAGACCTTGCCTTTATCCTATCCATGCCCCTCATGATTTTATAAACGTCTATAGGGAAAACAGCCCCAGCCTGTTCAGCTTCTCCATATAGCTCAAACCCTTCAACCCTGGCAACATCCTTGTAAATCTTTTCTGAACCCCTTCAGGTTTCACAGCGTCCTTCCTATAACAGGGAGACCGGAAATGCACGCAATATTCCAAAAGTGGCTAACCAATGTCCTGTATAGGTGCAACATGACCTCTCAACTCCTATACTCAATGTTCTGACCAACTAAGGAATTTTTATTATGTTAGGGACATGACATAAATAAACATTATTCTTCTTGTTGCTTGGATTCAGATTATCTTGGATGATCCAAGGAAACAGCCAAAATGGAGTGAGCCAAGAAATGAAGGAGCGATCTGGGTTTGTCCTCAAGTTTCCTCAGAATAAGTCAGGCAATCTGTCGGTACAGCCAGTTGGCTTGACATAGCTGGTTTTATGGGCCTGACCAACTTCTAAGGAGTGCTGATTCAAAGTTTCAAGACCTTGCACTAACAGCCAGAACCGAACTGATAAAAGTTGTCAATCTGTGTAGGACATGAGCACAAGCATTTCATTATCGCCCTGGTTAACTGACTTTAAGTGGCTGCCAAGGGCTCTTTCATAAAGAGATACCAATCAAATTAAAGATGGTCTGAACAGCCATCTAGAGCAGATATCTCTCTCCAAGTCCCCACACACCAGACCTTGTCATCACATGACCTACTAGCTCACACAACCCCTTGTCAGTCCCTAATCATCCCTATTAGCAGTTAATGATCCTCCCAGGCTTTCCCCATTCCTTTGGCTACTCAGTTGTTTTTCAGTTTCTCTTGGCTCCAGCTCTATCTATCGTTTACTCGTACCCCATTCTCCCATTTCATCTTCAGTCGAGACAAAAGGAGCAGGAGTAGGCCATTTGGCCCTTCGAGCCTGCTCCACCAGTCATTACAATCGTGGTCTGATCATCCACCTCAATAGCCTGCTCGTGCTTTTCCCCCATATCCATTGGTCCCTTTAGACCCCAGTGTTATATCCAATTGCGTCTTGAAATCATACATTATTTTGGCCAGTGAATTCCACAGGCTCAGCACTCTCTGACTGAAGGAATTTCTCCTCATCGCAGTTCTAAATGCATTCCCCATATCCTTAGAGTGTGGCCCTTAGTTCTAGACTGCCTTGCCTGTCATAGCTATGCCATTTAGTGCAGTTATAAAACCAGGAAGCTTGACATGGTTGTCAGCAGGCCTCAGTCAAGTCAAAGGGGGTAGTCTTCACTAACACTTGGAGCAAGTGGGGAGATGTCCCCAGGAATAGGCAGCACAGAGGGCCTTCAGGGTGAGTGGTGTCACGGGTGGGTTGGAAGGTGTCACAGGTAATAGTGAGAATGGTAATGCATGAGCGTTGGTGTGAGGTAGGTACAGTAGCAGAGATAGAAGGAATGTGAGATATCAGAGAGAAACATAGGAGCAGGAGGAGGCCCTTCAAGCCTTCTCTGCCATTCATCGCCATCATGACTAACCATCCAGCTCAATAGACTAATCCTGCTTCCTTCCCAAAAGCTTTGATCCCATGCACCCCAAGTGCTATATCTAGACACCCTTTGAAAACAATCAATGTTTTGGCATCAGCTACGTCTTGTAGTAATGGATTCCACAGGCTCACCACTCTCTGAGTGATGAAATGCCTCCTCATTTCTGTGCTAAACGGCCTACTCCAAATCCTCAGACTGTGACCCCCTGGTTATGGATGCACCCACCATTAGGAACATCCTCCCTGCATTGACCCTGTGTAGTCCTGTTCCACATTGACCTTGTTCCTACAGTGCTGAGCTTTCCTATCGATGATTGACACTGCTCTGACCTGGGTGGCAATGTCAGACCAAACTGGCATGATCTGGTGCCAGAGCCTCCACTGTTGTCCCAGAGAGAAGAGGAAGACCCACTTGTGTGCTACTCCACCAACTGGAGCTCTAGGTAAAAACAATGACTGCAGATGCTGGAAACCAGATTCTGGATTAGAGTGGTGCTGGAAAAGCACAGCAGTTCAGGCAGCATCCGAGGAGCAGTAAAATCGACGTTTCGGGCAAAAACCCTTCATCAGGAACTGGAGCTCAGGGTCTATGCCCATAAAGCAGGTTACCAAAACCCCCCTGACCAAGGAAAATGACAGGAACCATGCAAGGCTGCTGTAGATAGATTCTGCTGGTCTGGACACACCGCAGCCTTTTAAACTTGGCTCCAGGGCCAGGGATGCCAGTCAATTCCAGGATTTCCAATGAATGTTGAGATGCTCTGAGGATGGATGTAGTAAGACAGAGCAGAAATTGGATCCGATCCCTGACGTAGCATTTGGATCGTTCATTAATGTGCTGGGTTTGGTCAGGCACAACATGAAATCTCCTCAACTCAAAGTCAATGCCACTCACAGTTGACCATATTGTCTGTCTCGGCAGCATCCATTTTGTGTAAATGTGTAAATTCCTTACCAATCAAAAGCAACAACTTGGAAATCAGATTTGTTTTATGAAGTGTACTTTCTCTCTAAAGCCAGTTGCCATTTGATATTTCAGAAAAAGATGTCCTCAGCTTTTAAGTTAATGACGGAATTTCTTATTAGCCTGATTAACATTTCTGTGTAATAAATATGTAAATGGTGAGTTCACACAAGAGATTTAATTTTGTCCTCTTATTTCTTATTGGATGTAAATGGGCTCCAACTCTGTCAGATAATTGGTAACACTGCATACCAATAAGGCATTTCCCATCACTTCACTGTTACTGGCTTAAATGGAATGGGCAAGGCTGTTAGAGCTTTGATGTAAAAGTTATAACCTAGATATCTGAGGAGCTTACAAATAATTATATTGCTTTTGTTTTCAAACATTCCACAGCAGGTTAAGCAATTTTTTGATATATTCTATCAATTTGTATTTTTTAATAAATGTCCCCTAATGTCATTTTAATGGAACATGTTATTAGCACTATGGTGTGGTACAATTGGATTTGTGATCTCATTCCGTTACCTTGCTCACATTAAACAATCTGTGAAAGGGACCATCATACTGGCCTCATTTGCAAGGAGCTGACAACGTCCATTGCTTCATTGATTACGTAGCCTGAAAATTGATACATTGAGAAAACATTCTCATCCATGCGAAGTAGGATGATTACAGCACAGAAGAAGGCTACTTTACCCACCGTGCCCATGCTGGCTCTGAACAAGAGCAAATCAGTTCGTCTCACTCCTCTGCCATTTTCTCACAGCCCTGGAAATAATAATTCTCCTCTGAAGGCCATGATTGAATCTGCCTCCTCCGCTCTCTACAGGCAGAGCTTTCCAGATATTAAATGCTCATTGACAATTTCCTCAGTTAAATTTAAAACTAAGTTCTTTAGAAAATGTGTGGTTCTAGTGTTACTCGCCACTTGTGAGGTCAAACCTAAATGTTGTCCAGGTCCTGCCTCACTTGGACACGGACTGCTGCAGATTCTGAGGAGTCAGAAATGGAACAGAACATTGTACAATCATTAGCAAACATCCCCACACCTAGCTTTATGATAGACAGAAAGTCATTGATAAAGCAACTGAAGGTGTTTAGCCCAAGGACACCGGCCTACAGAACTCCTGTAATAATGGCTGAGATGAATTGCCTCCAACAACCACAAAGCTCTTCTTTTGTGCCAGCCATGACTCCAACCAGTGGAGATTATCCCATGATTCCCATAGACTCCAGTTTTGCTCTAGTTTCTTGGCTCCATTCTTGAATGCATGTTGCCTTGATGTTACTGATGAATCAAAGGCAGTTGTTCTCAGTTCAGCCTGGACTTCAATCATTTTGTCCGATCTTTACCAAGGTTACATCTCCTCCTTTTTCATTTTGATCATCTCTTTTAAAACTCCTGGAACATTTTGTTCCTAAACTTGGTCACTTTACAGCTATGTCTTCATCAGATAGTAGGAAGTGAGGACTGCAGATGCTGGAGAGTCAGAGTCGAAAAGTGTGGCGCTGAAAATATACAGTAGGTCAGGCAGCATCCGAGGAGAAGAGAGTTGACATTACGGTCATTAGTCTTTCTTCAGGACTGTGGGGGAGCAGGGAGCAGAATAGGGCTGAGAAATAAGTGGGGCTGGAGAGAAGGTAGATGGGAAGGCAAGAGAGAGACCATATCCTCAGAGCCATTCCCTCCAACCCCACCAAGGACACCGACCGACAGAACTCCTGTAATAATGTCCTGGGGCTGAGAGAAATTATCTCCAACAACCACAACTCTCTTTCACGAAATTCCAGCCCACTGCCATGACCTCTACAGATTGGGTCCCTGCAACCCACCTACCCACTCTCCACTCCTGACGCCTTCCCTTGTCACTGCAAGAGGCGTAAAACCTGTGCCCACACCCTCCTCCTCACCTCTGTCCAAGGCCCCAAAGAATTTTTTCAAATCTGGCGGAGATTTTCCTGCACATCCATTCACCTCATCCACTGCATCCATTGGTCAGGATGTGGTTTCCTCTACACTGGGGAGATAGGACACCAACTCGCAGAATGTTTCAGAGAACATTTCTGGGACACACGCACCAAAAGACAACCACCTCCTCCCACTCCCCCAAGGATATGCAAGTCCTGGGCCTCCTCAACCACCAAATCCAAGTCACCCAACACTTGGAGAAAGAACACTTCATCTTCTGCCTTGGGACCCTTTAACCACACGGCATCGACATCGACTTCACTAGTTTCCAAATCTCCCTTCCCCTCCCACTCCTGGATCCAATTCTCCAACTCGGCAACACCCTCCTGACCTGACCTAACCTGTCCATCTTCCTTCCCACCTATCCGTTCCACTCTCCCCACTGACCTATCACCATCACCCGATCCCACCTGCATCCACCTATCGCCTTCCCAGCTAGCTTCCCCCAGGCCTACCCCCACCCTCCTACTTATCTCTCAGCCCCCTTCTCCCTCCACATTCCTGTTGGAGGACGTCAACTGTTCTGCTTCTCAGATGCTGCTGTGCTTTTCCAGTGCCACCCTTTTTAAATAACTCTTTGTGTCAGCTGTGAAATCAAACCTATTAATTGATGTCTTTCCTGGTAGTTCATTGAACTTGCTGGAAATATTTTGTGTATTGAGATACAGAGCTGGACTTTCATTTTCTGGCGGGTCTAGGACTATGACCACAATTGGAAAATTGTGTTTCCCAAGACGATGGAATAAGCTACCAACTCTGGAAAGCAATACAATTGTAAAAGAGGTAATTAGGGTTGGGGGGGAGCAGGGAACGGCAGCCTGCTTATCTCCAATAAACGGCCTGACAAAACTCCTGGTGAGAACATTAATGAGACAGTAAGGGTGAAAAGGAAAGTTTTGATGTGTACATCACCAAACTGTAACAAGTTAATACCCGATTATCAAATTTGACATATGCAGAAAAAAGGGCTTTTCACATTGAAATTTTTTTGGATCACAGGGCTTTCTTGCTCAGGTTTAAACACATTACCCTCAAGTTGATCTTTTGGCATTGATTCTGCTGGCCATCTGATGGTTTCTGTTCTGTGCAAGGCAGCAGCATCATGGCTGCCAGCCCTGCTCAGCAGGTGGTACACACCGTGTGGTAACACTTGATGTGACTCATCATTCCAGCCATATAAATGCAGACTGGTATCAGGACCCATAAATTATCCAGTTCATGGATTCCCAACCCTAGGTTGAAAATAAAACCCAGACAGTATTTAGTTTTGACTTTAACTTTCTTGGTGTCTCCTTCGTCACTCATGCCTTATTTCCCTTGTTTCTTCCTCTGCCCATTCTGATTTTATGTTTAATTTTACCCAAATCTACCTTGACATTCCCAAATTTACTTTGTGTATGCTCTGTTTGGAATTCCCCCAAGATCACTTTTATGACTTTATTATTCTGTATTCTGTCCTTATGATTCAATCAACTAGTACGCCGGACACAACCCAGTTTAAATGGAACCCCTTCTATGGAGTAATTGGAGAAAACTCCATCTGAATAAGGTAACTTATTGTACTAAATGCATTACGTGAAAATAGATAGCTAGTAAAATATTACAAAAGTATTTCTTTAGCTTTTAAGCCATTGGAGATATCCTGGAGCATGGATTGACATTGAGTCATAGAATCATACAGCAGGGAAATGGACCCTACTTGCAACCAGTTCATGCCGACCAGAATCCAAAACTAAACTAGTTATACCAGCCTGTGTTTTGCCCATATCCTCCAAACATTTCTTATTCATGTATTTATCCAAATATCTTTTAAATGTTGTAACTGTTCCTGCATCCACCACTTCCTTTGGCAGTTCATTTCACACACAAACCACTCTCTGTGTAAAAAATGTTTCCCCTCATTCTCCTCTCATCTTAAATAAATGACCCTCAGTCTTGAAATCATCTGCCATCATTTTAGTAATGGACTTATTGGATAAGCTTCAGCAATACAAACTTTATTGGGAAAGTTCCATCAGAACATCCACCCTCCTGAAGCTGTCGGTAAACCATCCTTTCTGTAAAAAGTAGCAATCTTGCATCTTCCACTACCACCTTAACTATTGAGCTGGTAGCATTGACAATGTGAGTGTGATTGCGTTTACCACAATAGTTTCAGTCTATGTCAACACAAGATTCAGACTTGCAAAGGCACAAGTCAAACAAAATGCTACAATCCTTTGAGCACTTGTATTAGTCTCAGTTGGCTATTTCCCCTTTATTTACCTTCAGTGTTGAAGGTATTCTTTTGTTAGATTGTGGCTCAAAAGAAGATTCTGTGCATGTATATATGTCTTGGAAAATGCTTTAGAGCTGAATGTCTGTGAATAAGTACCTTTCATTAAAAGAACTTGAAGCTTTCTTCTGTTACCTGATAACATCTCACTATAGAAGCTTCAACCAGTGGGTGGTATGCATAGGTCATTTAAGCTTTGGTTGTCAGTGTATTTGCCCTTTCTATCATGCTGTTTGTCAGTGTGTGACATAATTAGGCAAACTATCTCTGCTAGTAAAGCAGAAAGCTGTTGAAGACTGCCTGGAGTGATTTTGTAATAACATTAAGGGGAATAAAAGCAAAGTGTGCAAAATGGCCTACTTACACTCTTAGTGCAGTTGACAACAGCATTTCTGTATGCTTAAAATTAGGTCTTTCTTAAGATCCCAATTTCCCTCCAAATAATTGCACTAGTGGGCATTATCCTGGTGCTAGATTTTTATATATTTGGGCACACGTTGTCCTTTAGTATCTGATACCATTTTTGTTTGTTCTTACAAATTAGAGCCAAAACATAACACCTAGTTCCTGTTTCTGTGGGGTTATACTTGTATAGTGATTGTAATGTGGTCAGCCAGGTGGACCTCATAGAGTATGAGTTCCCTGATTGGGGCTGATCCAATCAGGGAGCCCTGGCTGAGATATAAAAATACAAATAGCAAGGGTTCTGTTCACTCTGAGAGCTGGCTCTGAGGGAGCTGGATTAGTGCTAAGGTGTTTGGACATATAAATAAAGGGTGATAGGATACCACCCTCTGTAGGGTTATTTCAACTTGAAGGCAGGCTGCAACTCCACTGCAGCCTTTAGTTATTCCCAAATCGAAGAGAATGGAGGGATGATGTTTCATTAATACTGGTGTAAACTTGACGGCATAAGTAAAACATCTCTTTCTGGATATCTATGTCAATAATACACTGAAACATTCACTCTGTTGATTTGCAGCATCTGCAGTTTTATTAATTTAATTGACGCAGGCATCATTAGCAAAGCCTCTGTTTATTGCCCATGCCAAATAGCCCTTATAAAAATGGTAGTGACCCTCTTGAAATGCTGTAGCTAATAACAGCAGGGTCACATGATGGCTCAAGCTTCAGGTAAGACAGTATTGACTCATTGAATACTGTCATCCATTTGCCTGGTTGTGTTAATACCTGTTGAGCTTCCAATTTCCATAAGTTATCAATAACTTCTGCTTCTTTCCTCTCCTGTAGGGCCTGCTACGTTAGTCATAGAGAGAAAGTCAATGTAAACATAGGTCTTCTCCATAGCAGGGGGCCCTGTGGAGCCAGCAAATTCAGATCCTATCTCCACAATATTCACCAGTGAAAGCACTTACCGTGACAGGGCTGCAATCTACAATTTGAGCATTTAATACTTGGTGAGTTTCACATAACAGCGAGCAGGAGGAGGAGGAAGAAAGAGAGTCAGGGTAGCTCACTTTGGATGATGGACGACAAAGGCTAGATGAAGACACTGGGCCCTGGGTGTGACAGAGAAGGAGAGTCTTTATGGAACAATAGCGATGAGTTTTGAACTGTCCTTGAGGCATTGCAAAGTCCTGGGCAGTAATGGATGATCAGATGCACTGCAAGTCCCCTGTTAAGACTCAGGAAATTGAGGACATTATTATGATCCAAATTGATGGTAATGTTGAATAAGATAGCTCATAAGTTTTATTTGATGGAATTTGGTTATTGTGTTCGTCAGTCACTGAACATTTTCATATCAGTCTGCCAATTTACTTTTTATTAAAAAAACTTTATTCCACAAAAGAATAACAAAAAACAATAAATATGACAATTCTGAAACTTTTACCATTAATAGCCAAAGGAAATTGTCTTTCTTTTCAGACTTTCTGTGCACAATCACCAGACGGGATACACTCTGTTTCTCCCAGACAAAAATACAGGCCCATCCATTAACTTTTCTCACTGAAACTTAAGAGAATGTCTTTCCCAATTCTTCTCTTTGGCCTACTAATAAAACTTACACAAACTAACCTGCCCTTTTGCTAATTGGATTTCTTTTCAGAACTCAGTCCATTAGTGGCCCCTCACCACCTGTTCTGTAGATCATAAAACTCAAATTTATAATTGTACAGCTGTTAACTACACAGGCAGTTGATTGAACCAAAGTCGCATGCTGTCTTTGGTTTATGGTTCCAAACGACTTTCCAACCCTTCCTTAAAAAAAATTCACCTTCATTAAATCAAAAACTAAAACCAATTTTCTTCCTCTTTCAAAATCAACTTCTCAAATAACAGCAAAATATATTAAATCTTCATCAAACAGGATATTGATGAGGTCTTTTCTGGAATACTGTGTCTGGTACTGGTTGCCCAATTATAGGAAGGATATCAATAATTTGAAGAGAGTTCAGATGCCATTTACCAGAATGGTACTGGGTATGGAGGATTGAGTTATAAAGAAAGGCTGGATGGTCTATGACAGTTTTCCAGTGAGTGTTGAGAGGTGACCTTATTGAGGTTTATAAAATAAGGAGGGATATAGAGTTAATGGAAAGTGTCTTTTCTCTAGGATAGGGGATTTCAAGACTTGTGGGGGTCACATTTTTTAGGGTGAGGGGAGAAAGATTTAAAAAGACAGGAGACGCAAACTTTTTACAGAGGGTAGCTTGTGTGTGGAATTAACTTTCTGAGGAAGTGATGGATATGGGTACAATTACAACAATTAATAACATTTGGATAAGTACATGCATAGGAAATGTTTGGAAGGATCTGGGCCAGGAAAAGGAAGGTGTAACTAGTTTACTTTGGGATTATGTCTAGCATGGGGATTGAAGGGTCTGCTTTCATGCTGTATGACTCTATGACTCTATAACATGGGCTCCACCATTGACAGTGGCCATCGTCATGGAGATGCATTGCAATTTCGGTATGAAGCAATGTCTCTGGACATTGTAATTCACTGTCTCTGAGTCTGGATATACAGCAGGGTCCAAAGTTTTCGGATGGTATCTCATATAGCTCTTGAAGGTACCTGCTGAGTTTGGATGCTGGTCTGAAGAAGTACAATACCAGTGACTATTGGATTAGGAAGGAATTGTGACAATTGCCTGGAAGGGATGGAATTTAATTTCAGCATTTAGTAAATTGTTACTAGTGATTTTGAAAATGTAAAGTTCAATTTTTTTCTTTTTCTGTCTTCTAGGAACATAGGAACTGGAGAAGGCCATTCAGCCCCTTGAGTCTGTTCCACCATTCAATAAGATTCACAATTTATGATCGTTTAAGATCTCCTCAAACTGCTATCCAATTTGCAGATTGATATTGCTTTTATTTAATTAATTCATGGGATGTGGGTATTGATCCATTAATACCAAGAGGGCAGTTAAACGTTAAACATTACTGTGTGTCTGGAGACACATTATGGCCAGACCAAGTAAGGACAACAGTTTCCTTCCCTAAATGACATGAGTGAACCATGTCTTCACTTGCCTATTGATCATGGTTTCATGGTCGTCATTGGACACTTAATGCCAGATTTTTATTGCATTCATATTCCACCATCAGCCATGGCAGGAGTTGAACTGAGTGAGGTCCCTGGCACATTATCTGTGCCCAATGGCTGAACAGTCTAGCAATAATTCCACAAGGCTATCACCTTCAGCAAACATCAAATTTCCAGCAAGATCTGGTCATGATATGACACCTCGAAAGATATGCATTTCTTAACACCAAACATCACCCAAAATTAGCTGTAAAACGGATTAATGATAAAGAATTGACCCCAAAAGTGGTATTTGGAATATATCTACGTTCATATAAGATGACAGCATGATTTTCTAATATAAAGGCGTGAGTAAGACTATAATTTGATCTTTTATGATCAATCCGCAACACAATGACAGAGACATGATTAATTTGCTTTATGAATTTTAAATTTCTAGAGTAGTGTGTCATTAATTAAGAAATTTTGGTATCTGAAATAACAGGGCACATTGTAGCTGTTGATATTAGAAGATTAATTATCACATCCTTTCTAAAGTTTGCAAGTGTGGATATTTATCACATTAAGGTAAGGCTTTATGATCAAATGTATCCTCAAATCTCTTTGTTGGACAAAATAAAGCAAGCTATGCATTTTAATGAGAGCAGTTAATCTGACCATTATTACTGACTAAATATTGCAGATGAGTCAGTTAACAATTTTTGGCAAAACAAACATGACCAACTTATTGTACATGTTATCATTTTATGTCTGATTCTAGATTAATTTTAGTGAGCTATATAATGATGGGGTTAGTCTTTTCATTGATTGTTTTAAGCTGTACTCCTCCTGGTACAGATGTAGGAGATCACTGCAGTCAAAATGTTATGATTTATTCTTATCCCAGCCTAGATTCCTGTTACAGACTATATCCTTATGAATGATGCCCCAACATTTGTCGAATTCATTATGCAATGCTTTTGTGACTCGAAATGGCAGAAGTGTAACCAAGTGTGAAACTGATAACATGCTGTCTGAGATATCAATGAAGGAGGCCTTTCAACCCATTGTGCCTGCACCGGCTCAATAAATGTGCATCATTACCTCATGCTAACCTCCTGCTTTT
This sequence comes from Chiloscyllium plagiosum, assembly GCF_004010195.1. Classification (NCBI taxonomy): domain Eukaryota; kingdom Metazoa; phylum Chordata; class Chondrichthyes; order Orectolobiformes; family Hemiscylliidae; genus Chiloscyllium; species Chiloscyllium plagiosum. The sequence goes on along the minus strand of NC_057711.1, from coordinate 136,130,616 downwards.
CTCCCCCATACTCTTGCATGCTATTTATATCCAAATAAAAACCCAAATTCCTGTTGAATACCTCAATTGCAGCTACCTCCACCATACTCCAGGCAGTATGATTACTCACTGAGGGAGAAAGCTTTTCCTCACTTCAGCCTTGCTTCTTTTGCACACCATTTTAAATCATGCCCTCCTGTTCTTCTTCCTTTTACAAGCAGGAACAGTGACTCCTCAACTACTCTATCCATCCCCCCATCAGAAAACCTTTATCAGATCTCTTCTTAGCTGTTTTTTCCTCTCCAAGGAGAATAGTCCCAACGTTGTTACTCTATCCTCATCCCCGAAACCATTCTTGAAAACCGCTTCTGCACTCTTTTCAATGCATTCCCATCCTTCCTATAGTATGGCACCCAGACCTGTACACAATACTCCAACTGAGATCTAACAAGCGCCCTGCCCAAGTTCAACGTCATCTCCTTGCACTGGTACTCTCTGCCCTTATTAGTAAAGTCGAAAAGTCTGACGCTGGAAAAGCACAGCAGGTCAGGCAGCATCGAAGAGCAGAAGAATCAACGTTTCAAGCATAAGTCCCTTGGGCTTTACGACTCTGACCCTCCAGCATCTGCAGCCCTCACTTTCTCTTATTACTACAGCCAAGGTCACTGTACGCTTTACTTGCTGCTCTGTCTATGTGTCCTACTATCTTCAATAATATGTGAACATATGCATCCAATCACTCTATTCGTGTCCCCAACTTACAATTATATCACCTCACATGGAAAATCAACCCTGATTACCATCCATATCAAATGTCAATTGGTACGCAAGCTACCAGCTAAAACTCACCAATTCTCTTTGATCCAGTCTTCCTCTGCCAGAATAAATAAGCTAGAATTCATAGAGTAAATGTCAGTTGCTAACTCGCAGATGCTGGTCATCCAGATTCCAAACTAAGTCAATGCCTATCCAAACGTGGCTTACTCTAAATTGTTTGCCAACTTTGAGACAACAGTCTCTTTGCTCAAGTGTTTCAATTCGGCATTTAATATGTTGTGACCAGCTTTAAAAGCAAATCAGTCAGGAAATCTGTGTCTTATTAATGTTACATAGGTTTTCGAAACAAGGCATTTTTGATTATGGAGGGCAAATAAATCCAGTGGATAGATAATTATTCAGCTAACTGCACCAGCTGTATTTCACTGGTTGAGCTTGGCAAAGTGGCTTGTCCCATATTATGAATAGAAGGAGATAAAACTGTCAATTAGGTGGATCCCATATCTGATTGCACTGTCAGCCATTACAGAGCAATACTGAGAAGTCATAGATGAGCTGGCAAGATATTTTCTAACCAACCTGCTCAGAGAAATCATTACACACTTCAGAACAGGTTGGACTTGAACCCAGGCCTCCTAGTCCGGAGGGAATACCAAAAGACCCACAAGAAACAATCCTGGGATATTAGTCAGCCGTATGGTGTCTTACAATAGACAGATGGTGTCCAAAAATGGAATAAATTTTAAGGTGAGGAGGAGTTGATTAGCTTCTCTCATTGCCCTCTCCTCACTTGACAGAACGGACTATTTTGTATTTATCCTGGAAATACAATTTAATGATCAAACTTAATCTTTTATGTTCTGTGATCATAAAATAACCAATCAGACTGCTAGAAGAGGTTAGTCAAATTAGAGATTGAAAAAGAAAAATGAGTGTGCAATCTGTAGATTGGTGACTCAGCTGGTTCAGAACTTGAAATATTAACTTTGCTTTCTTGCTATAGATGCTGCCAGACCTGCAGAGTTTCTCTTTGAACTTCCTTTGTTGACTGACCTTTTTCCAGTTTTTGTACTTTAAAGGAATGTACAGTTGCTGTAAGTCATGTATTAGATGTTTTAAAAGATCCTCTACTGCCTGTATGCATTAATTCCTTTGAATGTATTTCCCAATACACCACAGCCAATTGGTTTCTTGTGCCTTCATAATGTCAATTTTAACGATTTTGCTTCAGAATGAAGTGCTGCACATTCAGGTATAACATACAAATCTACCATATTGTGGTCCTTCATCCCAACAGGATTGTTAATAAGCCTTTTTAAAATTACATAATACTTAGCTCTTCAACTTACAGCTCTGGAAAACTATCCCTGACACACACCAGAAATTCAACCTTCAATGTTTTAGTGCTCAGTTGGTTTACCCAGCCCCTAAGATGATTGAAGTCATCTATGAAGACTGTGTTCAGAGTGTGTTGCTGGAAAAGCACAGCAGGTCAGGCAGAATCCGAGGAGGAGAAGAATCAACATTTTGGGCCAGAGTCCTTCATCAGGAATGAGGCTGGGAGCCTTGGGGGGAGGCTCAGGGAGAGGTTCAGGAAGAGGATCCCAGTCCTCATTCCTGATGAAGGGCTCTGGCCCGAAACGTTGATTCTTCTGCTCAACGGATGCTGTCTGACCTGCCCTGCTTTTCCAGCAACACACTCTCGATTCTGATCTCCAGCATCTGCAGACCTCAGTTTCTCCTGAGAAGACGTGTTGCCCATCCTAAATTCTTCTCTCATCTCCTAATCTTTCCTATAATAGGGTGACCAGAACTGGACACAGTATTCCAAGTGTAACCAAAGTTTTATAGAGCTGCAACAAGATCTCACGACTCTTAAACTCAATCCCCCTGTCAATGAAAGCCAAAACACCATATGCTTTCTTAACAACCCTGTCCACTTGGGTGGCCATTTTAAGGGATCTATGTACCTGCACACCAAGATCCCTCTGTTCCTCCACACTGCCAAGAATCCTATCCTTAATCCTGTACTCAGCTTTCAAATTCGACCTTCCAAAGTGCATCACCTCGCATTTATCCAGGTTGAACACCATCTGCCACCTCTCAGCCCATTTCTGCATCCTGTCAATGTCCTGTTGCAGCCGACAACAGCCCTCTACACTGTCCACGACACCTCCAACCTTTGTGTCGTCTGCAAACTTGCTGACCCATCCTTCAATCCCCTCATCCAAGTCGCTAATAAAAATTACAAACAGTAGAGGCCCAAGGACAGAGCCCTATGGAACACCACTCACCACTGACTTCCAGGCAGAATATTTTCCTTCTACTACCACTCGCTGTCTTCTGTTGGCCAGCCAATTCTGTATCCAGACAGCTAAGTTCCCCTGTATCCCATTCCTCCTGACCTTCTGAATGAGCCTACCATGGGGAACCTTAACAAATGCCTTGCTAAAGTCCACATACACCACATCCACAGCTCGACCCTCATCAAATTTTCTAGTCACATCCTCAAAGAACTCAAAAAGATTTGTGAGGCATGATCTGCCCCTCACAAAGCCATGTTGACTGCATTTAATCAAGTCGTGCTCTTCCAGATGGTCATAAATCCTATCCCTCAGAGTCCTTTCTAACACCTTGCAGATGACAGACGTAAGACTGACTGGTCTGTAATTGCCGGGGATTTCCCTATTTCCTTTCTTGAAGAGAGGAATTACATTTGCCTCTCTCCAGTCCTCAGGTACGACTCCAAAGATCTTCGCAAGTGGCGAAGCAATCGCATTTCTCATTTCCCAAAGCAGCCGAGGCCAAATCTGGTCCGGGCCTGGCGACTTGTCAATTTTAATGTTTGACAAAATTTTCAGCACATCAGTTTCCTCTATCTCTATCCATTCCAGCATGCACACCTGCTCTTCAAAGGTTTCATTCACTACAAAGTTTGTTTCTTTCGTAAAGACAGAAGCAATAAACTCATTTAGGGCTTCCCCTACCTCCTCAGACTCCACACACAAATTCCCTATGCTATCCCTGATGGGCCCTACTCTTTCTTTGACCATTCTCTTATTCCTCACATAAGTGTAAAATGCCTTTGTGTTCTCCCTAATCCGTTCTGCCAAGCCTTTCTCATGCCCCCTCCTGGCTCTCCTCAGACCATTTTAAGCTCATTCCTTGCCTGCCTGTAATCCTGTAGAGCTGAGCT
>NC_057711.1:135990259-136123891 GCF_004010195.1 Chiloscyllium plagiosum | reverse complement strand
TCACTTTTATTCCTGATACTCCTTGCATTAAAGCAAACACACTTTAACTGATCCCTTGGTTCCATCCCAGGAAAATCCTTCCCACTAGCTGGTCTCCCTCTTGCTATTGCCTCATCTGCATCAACTCTCACCTTAGGTATACAGCTCAGGTTCCCACCTCCCTGCCATACTAGTTTAAGCCCTCTCGAACTACTCGAGCAAACCTTCCACCCAGGACATTGGTCTCCTTCCAGTTCAGATGCAACCCGTCCTTCCTGTACAGGTCCCACCTTCCCCAGAAGGCATCCCAATTATCTACATATCTGAAGCCCTCCCTCCTACACCAGCTGCGCAGCCACGTGTTAAGCTGCGCCCGCTCCATGTTCCTCGCCTCGCTATCTCGTGACACCGGTAGTAAACTGTTTGTCCTGTTTGTCCTGCTTTGCAGCTTCCATCCTAACTCCCTGAAATCACTTTTTATGTCCTTAATCCTTTTCCTGGCTATCTCATTAGTGCCAATATGTAACACGATTTCTGGCTGTTCGCCCTCCCCTTTTAGAACCTTATATACCCGATCGGAGACATCCCGGACCCTGGCACCAGGGACGCAACGTACCTTCCGGGAATCCCGATCCTGACCACAAAATCTCCTGTCAATTCCCCTAACTATCGAGTCCCCTACCACGAGTACTTTTCTATTCTGCCCCCTTCCCTTCTTTGCCACAGTGTCAGGCTCAGTGCCAGAGAACTGACTACTATGGCTTTCCTCTGGTAGGTCATTCCCCCCCCAGCAGTATCCAAAATGGTATACTTATTGCTGAGGGGAATGTGCACAGGGGATCTCTGCACTGTTTGTCGGTCCCCTTTCCTCCCCCTAACTGTAACCCATCTATTCATGCATTCAGAAAGAGTACCTTTAACTTTGTCTTTTTTACATCATTCTGCTTTCAAAGCATATTCAGTGTTTGGCTTTGTTTCTGCTCGATTCTAATCTCCCTAGCATATTTTTAACTAATTGTTATCAAATTTATTCCCTGCCAATGTGGGCTAGCCCTCAGGTTCTCCACCCATCTACAGCCAACAAGTTATTTCACACCCTATCCAACAGCACGAACAAATCTCCCTGTGAGGATATCAGTCCCATTAAGGTGTAACACATCCAGTTTTTACAGGTTTCCCCCTCCCCCCCGCCCCGAACCGGTTTTGATTCCTTAGAAATTTGATCTCTTCCCTCCTAAAACAGTTTTCCGGCCACATATTCAATTGATCAATCCTTCTATTTTTACACTCACTAACACATGACACTGGGAGTAATCCTAACAGTAGTGCTCTTGAGATCATTCTTTGTAATTTTCTTCCAAACTCTCTAAGATCTGCTTTCAGGACCTCATCCTCTTCAATAGACCCTAACACAAACTAAGGGCCCAACATTCACTTTGGATAATTGGAAATACTGACCAAAACTATTCACCAATCAGCTTCTTTTCTTACATCTGTGGCATTAGCAAAGTTTTCATGGTCATCAATAGACTATGAAAACATTGCTGATGTCACAGGTGTGACATCACACGTTGATCTCAGTAAAAGTAAATGTCTCGATTGATGTCTCACTTCCTCTCCTACTCATTTCTCACATTAGAGACTTTATTTCTTGAAATAAACCTGAGCTAAAGCACCTCTTATCCTGTCTGACCCAAATTCCCAGTTACTCACACTCAGATATAACTGCTGGGTTGGGTGGGGTGTGTGGTGGGAATGGGGTGTTGGGCATTGGAGGAGGGAGAGTTCCTGGAAGTTGTTTAATACCAAGTAAGCATTGAGTTTTTCAGGTTGCCAGGGTTGGAGGCTTTGAGCTATAGGGAGGGGCTGAATAGGCAGGGACTGTTTTCCCTGGAGCGTTAGATACTGAGGGGTGACCTTATAGAGGTTTATAAAATCATGAGGGACATGGATAGGATAAATGGACAAGGTTTTTTTTTTAACCTGGGGTAGGGGAGTCCAGAAACAGAGGGCATAGTTCAGGGTGAGAGGGGAAAGTGGGCGGCACGGTGGCACAGTGGTTAGCGCCAGAGACCCGGGTTCAATTCCCACCTCAGGCGACTCTCTGTGTGGAGTTTGCAAATTCTCCCCATGTCTGCGTGGGTTTCCTCCGGGTGCTCTGGTTTCCTCCCACAATCCAAAAATGTGCAGATCAGGTGAATTGGCCACGCTAAATTGCCCGTAGTGTTAGGTGAAGGGGTAAATGTAGGGGAATGGGTCTGGGTGGGTTACGCTTCAGCGGGTCGGTGTGGACTTGTAGGGCTGAAGGGCCTGTTTCCACACTGTAGGGAATCTAATCTAATCTATTTAAAAGGGACTTAAGGGACAACATTTTCACACAGAGGGTAGTGTGTGTGTGGAATGAGCTGCCAGAGGAAGTGGTGAAGGCTGATACAATTGCAACATCTAAAAGGCATCTGGATGGGTATATGAATATGAAGGGTTTGGAGGGATATGAGCCAAATGCTAGCAAATAGGACAAAATTAATTTAGGATATCTGATTGGCATGGACGAGCTGGACCAAGGATCTGTATGTGCTATACATTTCTATGACTCTATGAGTCTAAGTGAAGGATGCACCACATTAAATGCTTCATCATCACAGATAGTTCTTTGTGTTCACTACATACTACCTTCTATGAGGGCATGACGTTCAGCTTCATTGTGAAGGATGTCAGTGCTAAGGTGAGCCTCCAATAATACATTCACAATCTTTGATACATTTCTTATTGATCTCTTTCTACATAAGGAGGATTGACTGATGCCAATTCAGCTGCTCTTCTGGCACTGCTGTTTACCCAATAAAACACGATTAATAGACAATACAGGAAATACCTTCCCCATATCCAACATGACTAGTCGCTGCTCAGTTATACAGCGTCCATAGGGAGGAGCAATAGTACAAGACCCACTGAGGAAGGGGGATGGTTACTGTGTGGAACCATATCTACAGTCTACAATGCTGCACTCTATAAATGACAGAGCCCCAGTGCAGGAGAAGACTGAGGATATTCTGAGCCATTTTGTCATACAGATACCAGTTGCTGAATGAGAAGTAGCACCCCCAGGAATCCAGGAGAAATCCCATTTCGATACCCTCCAGGGTAAAGCTGCCTGCAATGTTTTGCTATTGGATCATTTCCGGGAGCAACCGGGAACCTCTGCACAATTTTGCTGAACTTTAGATATCAGTGCACCTGGGATGTCACTGATATGTCACTAATATAACATGGGGAGACAATGGCTTAATAGTATTTTCATTGGACTGTTCATCCAGAGATTCAGATAACAACCTGGAGATCTGAGTTGGAATCCCACCATGGCAGAGAGTGAAATTTCAATTCAATTAAAAAATAACTGGAATTAAGGATATATTGATGACCGTTATTGTCGGGAAAAATTAATCTGGTTTGCTCATGTCCTTCAGAGAAAGAAATCTGGCTGACATGTGACTCCAGATCGGCAGCAATGTGGTTGACTCTTAACTGCCCTCTGGGCAATTAGGGATGGGCAATAAATGCTGGCCTAGCCAGTGATGTCCTCATCCCATGGTTGAGTAAAGAATAAAAAATATAGAATATTTGTGAAAGCCCTTCTATTCTGTTCAGCCCCCCCTTGTCATGGCCAATCAAAAGTGGGTCATTAGGATTCTTATCTGGTTTCCTGCTGTTGCAGGGTGCAATTGATTGTACATATATTGAGTTGAGAAACACCCTATCACACTATCACACTGTAATCTAATCTAATCTAATCTAATCTAATCAATTAATAGTATGCATGAACAGATGAAGACTGCACACTCTTAATTTTTACCTCATTTGTGACTGTAACAGCCAGATTTTGAAAGGCTGTGCTAGATATCGAGGGAGCTGCCTTATCATATATCTACTGGAGCATTCCCTGGTATTGAGGTCTTTACAAGGCACCATCCCACACATAGAGATTTGGTAGTTGTTAAAGATTATCCCCCTCCAAACTTTGCTTTTGAAACTTTTAAGAAATCCTCAGAAAGTCCCTGAGCAGAGGTACAAACCAGCCCATGTTTTGACCAGAGGCATTGAAGAACAGACGTTCGGTCTCCTGAAGATGAGATTTTGATTCTACACCAGGTAAGTGGTGACATGCAGTAGATACCAGACACAGCATCCCACATCATAATGATGTGCTGTGTCCTCCACAAATTGGGCCAACAAAGGGATTGGATTTGTTGTACAAGGATGAGATGTGGAAGCCAAGAGGAATCCTCTGAGGAGGAAAAGAAAGATGAAGACTTTCAGATGGGATAGGAAGACCATCAAAGGGTGGAAGACAGAGAATAGTTCCAGTGAGTCTTAGAGACTAGAAAGAACATTCTACCTGTGTTCTTCTAGGATGATCGAGTGGACAAGTTCCATTTGCATGCTCTAATTTATTTGGAACAGTTGACAGACCCCCCTCTGCTTGGTGTATTTCAGATCAATAACGAATTTACTTGTTTTGATTGTTCAATACTCTATGCAATAAAAAGTTCAGTTCTTCTTTTTAACATGGATCCGATGTTTTCCACTGTGGGAAAGTTGAAGGTCTGCACAAAGCTGGTCCTTGCACAAGATTCGCAATAAATACAGTGAGCATTTCCACGACACCACCCTCCTGGATGTTTTTAATAAAGTGATCCTTTTTGCAAAGCCATATAGTCACATCTTGGAGTGCACTCAGTTATGAGGATGAGTAAGTTATTATCCATTTGAGAGTGATCTTTCTGAAAGTTTTGATATCTACACTATTGCTCAATACCTCAAAGTGCTATGTGCTTTCCCTATAATTTGCTATGCCTGAACATTCTCTTTGACAGTGCTCAAAGAGTAATGGCCTGCATCAGATTTTTCAACATTCATCTGTAATGAGGAAAACATAAATTGAAATTTGCATCTCACAGCTTTAAATGTTACAGCATTCTTCTGGGAACCCAAACATAATGTAATTTTTTTCTCTCTCCTGAAATGAGATGGAGTACTTCCCATTTGCCTGGATGATTGCAGCTCCAACAATACTCAAGAAGCTGGACATCATCCAGGACTGAGCAGCCCGCTTGATTGGCACCACATCTACAAGCATCCATTCCCTCCACCATTGCCACTGAGCAGCAGCAGTGTGTACTATCTACAAAATACACTGCAGAAATTCTGCAACGATCTTCAGATAGCATCTTCCAAACCTACAACCGCTTCCATCGAGAAGGACAAAGGCAGCAGATACATGGGAAGACTCCCTGCAACTTTCCCTCCAAACATTCATCATCCTGACTTGGAAATATATCACTGTTCCTTCAACGTCACTGGGTCAAAACCCTCTCTAAGGGCATTGTGGGTCAATCTACAGAACATGGACCTCAGTGGTTCAAGGCGGTAGCTCTCCAACACCTTCTCAAGAACAACTAGTGACAGGCAATTAAATCCTGGTCAGCCAGCAATGTCCACATCCATGAGTTAATTAAAAAAATGATACTCCAGGCCCCAGCTCTTCCCCTACACTTTATCATTAGTTTCTGTCATCCTGACCTTCATTTGTAGATCTTGGTGCAATCCACAATTTATAGATGTCTATTTCCCTTACGGATGAGGCTATCTGTAATCATCGACTTTGTTGATTATAAAAGAGGAAACAATGTTTGCGATTGCAATGCAGCACATGCTTTTGCTGGTTGAAGATGCTCTACATTTTAACATCGTTTAATATAACATAGTCCTAAGGGCGGCACGATGGCTCAGTGGTTAGCACTGCTACCTCACAGCGCCAAGGATCCTGGTTTGATTCTAGCCTCAGGCCACTGTCTGTGTGGAGCTTGCACATTCTCCCCGTGTCTGCATGGGTTTCCGTCGGGGGTTCCAGTTTCCTCCCGCAGTCCGAAGATGTGCAGGTTAGCTGAATTGGCAATGCTAAATTGCACATAATGTTCAGGGAAATTTAGGTTGGATGCATTAATCAGAGGAAATGTAGAATAATAGGGTGGGGGAATGGGTCTGGGCAGGATATTCTTCGGAGGGTCTGTAAAGATTTGTTGGGACTGTTTCCACACTGCAGGGATTCTATTGAGAAGGCTACAGCAGGCATTATTATTGTGGAAATGAATATCTGTTTCTTAAGGACAGATTTTACATAACAATTGAACACCTATGCTATCAATGTGCTCTCGGAATGGTCTTTGTCTTCCACTCGCTCTCACTATGTCCGGATGGAGGCCAACGCTGTGAGCTGGAGTGTAGGGAGTATGTGGCTGTCTTTGAAGGTTTGGGTCGTCATCTACTGATGGCTTTTCATGAATTTGGCCTGGAACAACTGAGATTCTCCTCCCCAGATGTAACGTCATCCTCTCCGGCTTGAACTGCAGGGGGCATTAAGATCAAGGGGGTAACTGGAAGGGGCAGGCCACCTCAGGAGTGTCTCGAGAAAACTTTGCCAGGGTACCTGCCTCTTGCTTCGCCTTCCAGCTGACACCATCTGCTTCCCTTTCCAGAAAAGGGCAGCAGGAGTGAGGTTAATGTCCCTGATCTCCCTCTCACCATGCTGAGATCTCAGATCTAAAGCAATGGAGTGAAAGTCCAAATGCAATCACTGAGTGGTCAGCTGGACTTGCGTGGCCCAGGTGATTGCCACATGAAAACCCCAGCACTGGGCCAGAGTTGTGCATCGATAACCCAAGAGTGGAATAGGGCATATCAGTGGGGCACGAGAAGAAAGATCACACTGGGGAGATTCATTGCAGCATCACAAAAATAACTTGGGAGATTCAAGAAAGAAAAGGGCATTGTTTCTGATTCATCCAAAAGTACGCTGAGAGAAAATATCACAACCTGCTTCATGAGAAAAAGGGGAAAGTGGATGAGTGCAGATAGACAACAGGGGAGTTCACACAATTCACCCACACAGTGAATGCTGAATGGAGGTTAGGTTGTGTTGACCTTGGTAATGGTGGTAACAGGAGAAAGTGAGGACTGCAGATGCTGGAGATCAGAGCTGAAAATGTGTTGCCGGAAAAGCGCAGCAGGTCAGGCCCAGGTGAATCGATGTTTTGGGCATAAGCCCTTCTTCAGGTGGAAACAGGATGAGGGAGACTACCTGTGTGTAGGAGATGAGCACTGGGCTTCAGCTTCAATCAGCATGGTACAGGAATTGCTGTAAGGAGGATATCGTCATCACTACTGGGTCAGGAGAAACGTACTCACAGAGGATTACATGTTAACAGAGAGACATGGACTTCTAAGGTTTGAGCACCAAGAAAACAGGGAGACATTCCCATTGTAGCATTAAAGGGCACAAAGAAGGCCATTCCCTTTCCGAATAAGATTAAGAGTAATCCAAGCCTGTAGGATGCACTTACCATACACCAGGAGCAACAAGCAAATGGTTATCATTTCACAAGGAAAACACAATATATGCATCACAAGATAGTGCCAGCAATAACTAATTTAACAGGTATGGGGCTAGCCCTGCAAACATTAAGTTTAAACATTGCGGAATCAAATGCAGCATCAAAGTTTTGAGGGATTTCAGGAATGAGCCAGCTCTGTGGTAGATAAGTCTGTGACTGTTTGTGAGGATTCTGAGAATCAGACAAAATCCCACTCATAGTTTTGTATAGTGCAGCTCAAGTAATGATGATTGTAATGATATTAAACATAGGGAATCACTTGTAAATAGCTTAGCTTTGGGTACTTCAGACACATCAGTAAAAACAGAAGTAGGTTAAAGAAAATATGAAATGAAATGAGTGTTGTAGAACAGAATAAACTGGATGAAATGATGACAATGCATTTGCAAGATGTGATGGGGAATGGATTAATAATTATTATTTGACATTAAGTACATTTTCATGGCAATTAACATTTGCATTTGATCTCCCAAAGGCATTTGACCACATGAGATGGTCTATTTAAGCTGCTGCAGAAAATTGATTGCCCATCAAAGCCACTCCAATATGATCTTCTCTTCCATGACAACATGATGGGCATGGTCAGCTATGATGAAGAAATATTAGAATCCTTTGACATCTGCAGTGGGGTTAAGCATGGTTGTGTTCTGGCACCAATACTCTTTGACACGTACTTTGCGAGTGTCGATGCCTTCAGATTTAAGACAGAGTGTCTACTTACATACCAGAACTGACAGAAAGATGTTCAACAATGCTTGCCAAAATCTAAACCATAGGCCCACTAACTCAAGGTCAGAAGATGACTGTTCCCTGATATTGTCCCATCAGCATTCCACACTGAGGAACACATGCAGCAGCTTGACCTCAGCATTAAGAAAGCCAAATCTTATGGTCCAGGATATTGCTTTATTATTACTTCTTCTGTTGACAATGTGACTTTGGAGGTTGTGGATGAGTCTACGTATCTAGGCGTCACAATCACCAGCAATCTGTCACTTGATACTTACTTGAGTGCCTGTCCACATTCCCTCCCCCTCCCCCCCAACACTCACAGCCCTAGTACAAAGCACCTGCCCCTGACCCATGCACAGCAGGCTCCCTATAGCACAAGCCCCTATATTTAGTCCTGATGTACATCCATGTCCTGAACCCTGGCTGCAGAAAAGACGCTGAGGAATCCCATGTGAAAGAATAGGAAGTGCAGAGGGTAGGAAGGCTTTGTATTTTGGGGAGGAATGGGTTAGGTGAGAGGAAGTGAGGGAAGATGCTTCATGAAATTGGGACAGTGGTTTATTATGAGCCTTGGTGGGAGCTGGGGTCTATAGTAGAGTGAGAGTGCCTCTGACCCAGCAGAGAGACAATGCTGACATTGGATGGCACGGTGGCTCAGTGGCTAGCACTGCTACCTCACAGCACCAGCAACCCGGGTTTGATTCCACCTTTGGACGACTATCTGAATGAAGTTTGCATGTTCTCCCCGTGTCTGCATGGTTTGACTTTGGATGATCTAATTTCCTCCGATAGTCCATAGAAATGCAGGTTATTTGGATTGGCCATGTTAAATTGCCCATAGTGTGCAGGGATCTGCTGGTTAGGTTTATTAACCATGGGATATGCAGGGTTATAGGGTACTGGGGAAGGATGCTCTTTGGAAGGGTGGTGTGGACTTGATGAGCTGAATGGCCTGCTTCCACACTGTAGGGATTCTATGATTCTATGTATCCTTGTGATGACTAAAACCTTCATCTTGTATTATTGGGCATTCCCCCATATTGTGGACATTGCACTGACCTGAGTCACACCATTGGAACAGGCTGGCAGGATCTCATGCTGTAGTCTTCTCTGGCAGTCCTCAGGAAAGGACACCTGCCTCAACACATCCCATCCAAAAGATCCCTTTTGGTAAAACTGTGTGTGAATTTGCCTCTCTTAGCCATGGCCAATGCAATACTGGATTCCGTGAAGGGCAATTCCTTACAGTATTTGTAATAACATGCCTTTAGGGTCCCGTCACTGACTCAGACCTAGGCATTGCTGAGCATGGGATTGTGCAAGATCAATGCCATGGAGGCAGAACATCTAATTAAAGAGGCGAGCAGCAGAAAATTGCAGGAGAAAATTCACTCAGGTTCACTGAGCAAACCCTTGATTGAACTCCCCGAAACTGACACAGCTAAAACATAAGAAATCCACGAGGTATCTGCAATTGTACAGTTTACAGATTCCAATGGGATATTACAAGCGGTCAACTTGACACACTAAAGCTGAAAAGCTGAAATTTTTACCTCCATCTAAATGATATATCCCAGAAGGATTGAACAACTTACACTAAATAGCAAGGTGACTCTGGTGCAGTGCAAATATCATCCCTTGATGCAGCTTACAAGTAATGTACTCAAAAAAGTACCACATTGTGATGTAGTCCACATACAATAAGCTAACTACTTAAAATGGGTTTGATATCCTTTGCATTAGTATTATCCATCCTTAATGTCAATTTATCTCATTGGAATCTGAAACATTTTACATCATTGATGCAGTGGGCTCTTCTATTGGTAGTGTACTTGTCTTCACAGATTTACACATTTTCGCAATTGATGTGGTACCAAACTAATCAGTTACAACACCAACGATTCCAAACAGCAACATCAAGTCCATCCATCAATCTCAACAATCAAGAGAACCATTCATTGCACATGAAATCCCTTCTCAGCCATGGTGTAAATTTGTCACCTTTGTTTTCTATGTCCAAGGACCTGATTGCACGCTGGTGACTGATATCCGCTGAGTTACGTTTTCTCCAACGAATGAAAGACCATCTAGTGCAATCGTTGTCACATTGATCATCATATTCAGTATCCTTGATGTACCTTGATAAATTGTGTCTGATAATAATCTGCAAGTGCTCTTGTGCCCTTCCAAGATATTAGCTCTTCTCCACACTACAGTTAGACTAATGGCCTCACCAAATGCACTAATTATACAGAAAAGTCCATGACAGCAAGATGTTAAATGACCAACCATGATTTTCATATAGCTGCACTAAATCTGTGTGCTACTCTTCAAGGCAATATTTTATTCTTACTAGTATGTCCTATGCTTGTAAGACGGATCCACACAGTTCTTCTCTCCCACTCATGTCACCTAATCACATTCTTGATGCATTGTTGGAAAGAAGGAAGTGTGTCACCTTCTAGTCATGTCTGATCTTTATTGGGCTTGCTCTGATGTCATTATCTACAAATGTCTTGCCCTGTTCACTGTGCTGCCATTCTGACACTCCCTAACTAATCTGGAATGTCTCCTTCATTCTCCTTCTATGTACAACTCTGGTATCCACTGCATTGTCCATCATTCTATTCCAGGTTATTGACGATGGGTTATTAGAATACATATTAACTTTCATAGTACTTTTAGAATTAAAGCATTGGCATACTGGAACTGCTCACCAATCAAGCGAGTGGATAGTATCAGATCATTGGAGGCAAACAGAAAGAACCTGAACGTGGGCTTAGAGTGGTAATTAGCAGGTAGCAGGATTTTGTCCCAATGGTGAAGCATTATGGTGGGTGGGCTGAAAGTGAGCCAACAGTAAGCTCAGATACCACAATGAATAGGCATTGTGCTGTGGAGGGTGACCAAGAATCACCTCCATTGTGGTGAAGTGTAGTGAGGACGTAGCTAGTTGTGAGAGTGGGAAATAGATAATTAGAGGTAAAGATGAAGGATCAAGAGTGTTGCAGCGACTGGTGCAAGGAAAGGTATTTCAGAGTAAGTGTGAAAAATGTGAGCATTGAGAGGCAGAAACTGCAGCAATAGTTACAGAAAATGAAAATGGAGGTTGAATCTGGTGACTCACACCATCCATGATGAGAGCTTTTCAACAGCAGCATGACAGGTAGATGGGCTTTTCATATTATAAGTGTCAACATATCTTTCAAAATGCTTCTCATTATAGATGTTTAAGCAGTGATTCCTAGCATTAAATTTGATGTAAAAACATTACTCATAAAATTTGACAATGTGATGGAAGGTTTGTGGTTTGTAGTTGCAAGATTTTTAATGATATTGTGTATAATACCATCAGCTCTCCTGTGCCATTGGTGCTTTACTTTACTTTGTAGCAATAGTAGTGTTTGTCCCGATGAAGTGTAACATCAAGACTATTAATTTATATTACATTTGTAGTTCCCTGAGACTTTAAATGGTACATTTTCCTGAGTTGAGTTATTGTGGGGATATGCTTTCACAATTGTGTTGAGTAAAGAATATCACTATTTTGACTCAGAGACATTTAAAAAAATAGATGCCTTATGAGATGACATAATAAGATTTATAGAAGAACATGCAGGTGGTGGTATTCATGTCATATCACCATTCTCACAGGTAGGAGTAGAGCTTCTGAATGAGGAGTTACTGATGAGGGAATCTTTTTGAGGTGTTTTGTCAGTTACCCTAGTTGATACAGACTGCAGCTACTGTTCATCAGCAGTGATAAGTTTTTTTTTTAGATTAGATTACTTACAGTGTGGAAACAGGCCCTTCAGCCCAACAAGTCCACACCGACCCGCCGAAGCACAACCCATCCAGACCCATTCCCCTACAATTACCCCTTCACTTAACATTTCGGGCAATTTAGCATGGCCAATTCACCTAACCTGCATATCTTTTGGATTGTGGGAGGAAACCGGAGTACCCGGAGGAAACCCGCACAGACACGGGGAGAATGTGCAAGCTCCACACAGAGAGTTGCCTGAGGCGGGAATTGAACCTGGGTCTCTAGCGCTGTGAGGCAGCAGTGCTAACCACTGTGCCACCATGCCGCCCACTGCCACTGTGCCGCCCACAATTTAATATTGATTCCAATGAAAATGGTAAAATCAGATGGGCCACTTTATTTTTAACTGTGTAAAGATTTTCAAACAGTATTCTGCTGCACATATTCAAATGAGTTGTGAATATTTCATCACAGACCTGACAAGCTTTGTTGATGGTGAAGAGGTGTTAAATGAGGTATGCTATTTCTTGCATAACCTCTGCATGACTCTTGTAACCATATAATATAACTGATATACACAATTAAGCTTCTGCTTAACAGTTACTGTAAGATATGAGGGTTTTTTTTTTAAGATTCCCTACAGTGTGTAAACAGGCTCTTCAGCCCAACAAGTTCACACCGAACCTCTGAAGAGTAACCCACTTGCCTCTGACTAATGCACCTAGCACTACGGGCAATTTAGCACGGCCAATTCAGCTCACCTACACATCTTTGGACTGTAGCAGGAAGCCAGAGCACCCGGAGAAAACCCACACAGACACGGGGAGAATGTGCAAACTCCACACAGACAGTCGCCTGAGACTGAATTGAATCTGGGTCTTTGACATTGTGAAGCAGCAGTGCTAACCACTGAGCCACCGTGCCGCCCATTCCAAATTAGCTGAAGAGTTTCAGAATGGCAGCACAGTGAACAGGACAAGACATTTGGAGAGTCAATAATAATGTGTGGCGGCACGGTGGCACAGTGGCTAGCACTGCTGCCTCACAGCGCCAGAGACCTGGGTTCAAATCCCGCCTCAGGCGACTGACTGTGTGGAGTTTGCACGCTCTCCCCGTGTCTGCGTGGGTTTCCTCTGGGTGCTCCGGTTTCCTCCCACAGTCCAAAGATGTGCAGGTCAGGTGAATTGGCCATGCTAAATTGCCCGTAGTGTTAGGTAAGGGGTAAATGTAGGGGTGGTGTGGACTTGTTGGGCCGAAGGGCCTGTTTCCACACTGTAAGTAATCTAATCTAAAAAGTTTGGATATGGAGTAAGTTTGACTTTTCTGAGGAATAGTCAGTATCTCTATGTCAGAATTTTTTACAATATATTCCAAGACTATATCATTGCTGTTGTACAGTGGGAAGTAAGAAAATATACTCCAGCAGCACAGCCAACATAAATCTGTGAGTTTAAGCTATCCTGACAGATTGCATTGACAGATTCCTACTGACCTGCAGTCTGTCATTGTTTTGTAGGACAATGCAAGTCATACAGCAATGACAGGGCAGTATGATGCTTGCTTCTCTAGTTGGAGTCGAAGGTAATTTGGCTAGATAGGTTTGGTACACTGTTTAAAATATCATTAAAAATATGACCTTGTTTTGAAAAAAACAGACATGTTTGGTGGATATCTTTTTACAGATTTTATGAAGAAATAAACAGTACCATGCTTCAATTTTTAAAACAAAATCATTCACAGGATACTGTTTTTGTTAGCTGGGTCATCATTTTTTGCCAATCTCTAATTGTCCTGGAGAAGGTGCTGGTGAATTGCCTCCTTGAACTGTTACAGTGCCTGTGCTGTAGCTAGACGACAATGCTGTTAATGAGGGAGATGCAGGATTTTGAGGAATGGCAATATATTTCCAAGTCAGAATGGTGGGTGGCTTGGAGAGGAACTTTCAGATGGTGGTATTCCCATGTGTTAGCTGCCCTTGTCCTTTGAGATGGAATTGGTCATGAGTTTGGAAGATGCTAATCAAGGAGATTCATTGAATTTCTGCATTTTAACTTGAAGATGGCACATAGTGCTGCTACTGTGGAACAGGAGTGGAGAGAACTAATGTTTGTGGATGTGGTGCCACTCATGTAGACTGCTTTGTCCTGACAAACTTCTTGAGCTGCAGTCAACAGTCAAGTGAGGAGTCTTCCATTGCACTCCTGACTTGTGTCTTACAGATGGTTCTTAGGCTCTGTGGAGATGAGTTACTTACAGCAGGATTCCCAGCATCTAACTTGGTCTTGCAGAAACAGTTGCTTATGTCTCATCCTGCTCAGTTTCTAATCCCCATGATTTGATAGTGGGATAGTCAGTAATCACAAAACCATTGAATATCAAGGAATGATAGTAAGAATCTCTCTGGATGTGGGTTTACTCACTGAGCTAGAAGGTTCATTTTCAGATGTTTTGTCATCCTACTAGGCAACATCATCAGTGAGCATCCGGGTGAAGCACTGGTGGTATGGCCTGTTTTCTATTTATGTGTTTGGGTTTCCCTGGGTTGGTGATTTCATTTCCTGTGGGGATGTCCTTTCCTGCGGTGATATAATTTCCTACTCTTTTTCTCAGGGGATGGTAAATGGGATCCAAGTCAATATGTTTGTTGATATAGTTCCAGTTGAAATGCCATGCTTCTAGGAATTCTCATGTGTGTCTCTGTATGGCTTGTCCTCGGATGGATGTGTTGTCCCAGTCGAAGTGGAGTCCTTCCTCATCTGTATGTGAGGATACTAGTGAGAGTCAGTCAGGTCTTTTTTGTGGCTAGTTGATGTTCATGTATCCTGGTGGCTAGTTTTCTGCCTGTTTGTCCAATGTAGTGTTTGTTACAGTTCTTGCAAGGTATTTTGTAAATTACATTAGTTTTGCTTGTTGTCCTTGAAGGGATGTGTTGTCCCTGTGAAAGGGGTGTCCTTCCTCATCTGTGTGTAAGGATACTAGTGAGAGTGGGTCATGTCTTTTCGTCGACACATTCCTCCGATTTCTCAACAACAAACCCAAACAAGTAGACAAAAGATGTCCAGAAACTCTAGCCACTCTCCCCTACATCAAAGACATCTTGGAAGTGACTGCCAGACTACTCAGACCACTTGGCATCATGGTAGTCCACAAACCCACACTAAAACAGGAGCTAATGAACTTGAAAGACCCTATACAGACAACAAACAAAACTAATGTCATTTACAAAAAAACCTTGCAAGAACTGTAACAAATACTACATTGGACAAACAGGCAGAAAACTAGCCACCAGGATACATGAACATCAATTAGCCACAAAAAGACATAATTTTATATACTTCTATCAGGTCACCCTTCAGTATCCAATGCTCCAATGAAAACAGTCCAAGTTTGTCCAATCTCTCCTGTTAGCTCATCCATTCCAATCCACACATCAGGGAGGAGAAAGTGAGGACTGCAGATGCTGGAGATCAGAGCTGAAAATGTGTTGCTGGAAAAGCGCAGCAGGTCAGGCAGCATCCAAGGAGCAGGAGAATCGATGTTTCAGGCATGAGTCCTTCTTCCTGAAGAAGGGCTCATGCCCAAAACGTCGATTCTCCTTCTCCTTGGATGCTGCCTGACCTGCTGCACTTTTCCAGCAACACATTTTCAGCTCCAGTCCACACATCATCTTGGTAAAGCTTTTTTCAACTCTTTCCAAATCGTGTTGATCTTTCCTATAATGTGGTGAACAGAACAGAGCAGTTATTGCCTGACAAGCATCTCTTTGAATAGGCTGAGCATAACGAGCTATGTTTGATCCGTAGCTTTTCAATTGTAATCAGTTGAACTAATTTGGCCATTTAAATGAGGTTCAGTTCAAGGTATCCATTCAGGCTGAAAAGAAAGAATATTTTGATTATAAAGTAAAAATGTATTTTCTACTCTCTCACACCATTTGTGTTACCAGAATGCTTGTAACATTTCCTCAATAATAAGCACCAAACCACTTGAATCATATAGTGCCATTTCTGTAGACTGTCACCACTGTTTTCTACCCGTGATATATGATCTGATAATATAATTACACTTTTCACCAAATAAATCTTAACATTAATGAGAGAACCATTGACATAAATCTCTTCTTGCTAAATAAATTGCTGAGGAAAACATTAAATCTCTCCTCTATTATATGTTCTCCACCTCATTAACATCTTGGTTTGAGTAGCTATTTGACTAGGTGCTCCCCTAGGTTGTGTCTTTCTTCTACACATCTTCAAGAAGTTACCTATTGTTTTATTAATATATCATTTTTAAAGAATATCTGGACATTGTTTGTGCCTGTGAGGCTTTCTTGTTCCACAGTGCTAACACTAACTCTTTGTATTCCTGATGAAGGGCTTTTGCCCGAAACGTCGATTTTGCTGCTCCTTGGATGCTGCCTGAACTGCTGTTCTCTTCCAGCACCACTAATCCAGAATCTTTGTATCTACTGTCTGGCCAATTACTTATTCATGTGTATACTAAGGGTTTTTGAATCTTTTAAATTGAATGGATTCTATATGTCTCCTGTGACAATATTGATTTTTTTGTTTCTCTGAATTTTGATCTGTGTCACATAAAAACTTCTGCTTCACTTACTATCTAAATAGTTGCCTCCAATCTCAAACCTTCTTTGATTGTAATATATCTGATGAAGATTCCGTAGAGATCATTAATTAAATAATCTGTGAATTCCTCTTGATAAGTCTGTTAAGTCTTGCTATTGAGGAAGTTTTATTTTTCTCATATTAAAATAATTGTCAAAACTTTGTTGAACTTAATCAAAACTTTTTTATCTTG
Organism: Chiloscyllium plagiosum; assembly: GCF_004010195.1. Taxonomy (NCBI): domain Eukaryota; kingdom Metazoa; phylum Chordata; class Chondrichthyes; order Orectolobiformes; family Hemiscylliidae; genus Chiloscyllium; species Chiloscyllium plagiosum. Next base: position 136,107,145 of record NC_057711.1, on the reverse strand, counting down.
ATAAATAGCAATGTTATCAGTTATAGTCTCAATCAAGTGCAAAAGTATACATGATTGTTCTGCTTCAACACCCAGTTTGGAATGAATCTATAGAACACAATCATAGAATCCCTACAGTGTGGAAACAGGCCCATCAGCCCAACAAGCTCACACCAACTATCCACAGAGCATCCCATCCAGACCCATCCCCCTAAGCCTGCATTTCTCATGGCTACTTCACCTAACCTATACACCCCTGGACACAACAGGCAACATAGCAATTCCACCCAACCTGCACATCATTTGGTAGGGAGGAAACTAGAGGATCCAAAGGAAACCCTTGTAGGCATAGGGAGAATGTCCGAACCCCATGTAGGCAGTCATCCGAGTTCATGGAATTGAACTCAGGTCCTCAACACTTTGAGGTAGCAATACTAACCACTGTGCCGCCTCGGCTTGACTTACAATTCTGTAACTTAAGCAATGTTTTCTCAAAATTCTCTAATTCTCTGTTCTATTTGTCCCATTTCTGAAATCAAATCATCTTGACAATATTATTTTTCCTGCAATTTCTTCTTAATGGGATTATTTATTATTCTGACCTTCAAGATTTCTTTAATACTGCAATGTCCCAATGTTACTTTAGTCCCATTGCTTTTTAATCGTATATTATATTAGTTTTGCTTTATTATCTTTGACTGGAAGACTTTTATATCTGCTGTACAGCAATGCTGCTTTACTTTCCTGGCCTGAAAGGCTTTTAACTGTGCAGAATACAAAGGCTGCTTCCTTGAACTCCTTACTAAAGGTCTTTCCTTTGTTTTTGCAGCCACAATAGAGTGTTGCCTCTTTCTATAGTTGACATTGAAATTTCCTGCCTTTTTATAGTGAAATGGATAATTCCTCACATTTCACAGCTAGCTAAACAATATCCATCCTTTGATCGTAACCTTACCAAATAAGTCTTTCCGCTTGGAGCATTAAAAATGAATCCTGTTCATTTAACCTCCTACCCCAGACAATTCATGCAACGTATCATGGTACAAATCGATGTTTATTACAATTTCAATAACAATGCTTGTTCATTTTTGTAATTTCTCAGAATTAATCCTAGTTTCAATGGCCTTAATGAATTCTTCCCATTTTAACTGTGGCTTCAATTATGGATCTCTCACTCTTACTGCAGCCTCAATAATATGCTCCATCTCATCTTCTATGAGACTCTGTCTGCTTGGCTTCTAAATTATTCCTTTATCTCTTTAATTCTGGCTTTGTGATGTGGTTAGTGCTGGGATCTTGGTTAAAATTACTTCTCTGGACTTTAATCTCCCTCAGTGTAGCTCTGCCCATTTCTTTTAGCTTCTGAGGTGTCGATGTTCATTCTGAGCTTGAAGTACATCATTTTTTTTACTCCTTACCTTCTCAAGCTGCAACTGTGCAGCGCATTGTCATTAAACTATTAACCCAGAGATCAAGTAAAGTCCTTTGAACCTGGGCTCAAGTCCCACCATGGTCGATGATGGAATTTGAACTCAGTAACAAAATCTGGAATACAGAATTTTGTGATGACTGTGAAACATTGTCAATTGATAGTAAAAACCCAGCTGTTTCACCCTTTAGGAAAGCAAAGCTAACATCCTGACCTGGTGCAACCTACATGTGACTCCAGACCCACAGCAATGTGGTTAACCCTTAGTTGCCCTCTGGGCAGTTAGGAGTGGGCAATAAGCTCTGGCCAAGCCAATGGTGCTCACATCCTGTGAATTAGTTTTAAAAAATGATAGGCATCATTAGTTCGACTATCTGGAAACCTAGGACGACAGATTTGCCACTTTTCAGATTGTAAAATATTCTGCCTTTCCCCTCACAATTCCTGACAACATTATCAACTGGCTGGAGTTTAATCTTCAGCCTTAATCCTTTCAGAACCATCACCTTATACAACAACAGCCCTTGGGGAATTATCTAGGCAGGAGGACTAGGAGGGGCAAAGGTACATGGAGGACAGACACTAAGGGAATGCGGAAGAGTGATTGGTTTCATTTTGTGTGCACTACTTATTGAGTGAATTAATAATATTGGATTCAACTGTACATTTTCTCATTGTTTGCAATATCTTTGCTGGAGGACAATGAGGTTGTCAATAATAAAAGCAAGGGAGTGTAGGACTGTTTGTGAATGGGAGAATGCAATTGAGATTACTGGTATAAGTCATGAATAACCTTTTAGGAACTGGGAACAAAAGGACTGTTTGCATTGTAGCCTTCCTTTATCATACTATTGCTTTACCACCCCCTGGGGTTACTGATGTTCTCCAATTCATTGTACTCTTAGACCAGGATTTCTCTTCCAATAGTGAGTAGCCAAGACTATTTCCTCAACATGACATTGGTATGTCATACTCAGCCCACAAGAGCTTGAAAATTACTCAGCTGAGCTACTGCAAAATTCTTCCAAAGCAACCCAGACAGTGGAAGCATTGCTTACAGAAGCCCTACAATACATCTGGCCCTTATTGTAGACTGACAATCACATGCATAGAATCCTGACTGGAGAAATGACCCATTTGAGTGGATCACCCCATGTCCCATCACCAGTCTTTGACTTGCCATGATTGACCAAGTCCAGGTTGCTGCAAGTACAAGGATTCACTTCCATGATGCTCCATTTGTTGTCATACACCAGCTGCATTTTATGGATCCCTTTCAGTTCACGAAAATGAATAAGTTCACAGAAGAAGTACACAAGATGACTTGAGAGCAGTCAATGGCACCCTGCATTACGTAATTCATGAAAATCCCCATGTTTGTTCCTGTTGCTTATCCTCCAGAAAAAATGCATTGAGTGTACTTTTCACCCAGACAGAAATTGTGGAGGAACTCAGCAGGTCTGAGGAGCAAAATCAGAATAAATGTTTTGAGTTCAGCGTGAATCTTCTTCAGGACTTCATTTTATGTTATTGTTTTATTTTATTGAATTTCTCTTTGCATGGAAGTTCCAAGAGACCTATGTGCGGGTGTGCATTGCAGACTATGGCATGTTATTAAGCTCTCCAGCAACAGCCTGGAAAGAGACAGACAAATAGGATTTAAGAACCACAGCTACTCCGAAATCCATTGGTACCACTGGCCTTTCCTTGCTTTGAATGTGTAGTTCTGAAGCAAAGAAGTGTCATGCATAGCTCCTTGCTAAAGCTGATGAAAGGGAATTTCTCCCTTGGTGCTTGAAGGATAATGTCATCTCCATATTAGCTGTGTTGATTTGTATACAGAATGTTGTCATTAACAGGACATTCACTTAAGCTTATTGGGTTAAGAGGTAAATGCAAGCAATGTGTACCTTTCCAAGTACATATAAAGTTCCTTAAAGGTTGACTCCAATTTCTTTCTTTTTGAGTTTTATGAGACCATTATATGGACCAGACAAACTCCCTCAAAACATATCAAAGAGATAGCCTAGGTCCTAACTTTTTTTTTAATGGCAAGTGTTATTTGCCTTTCCAGATATGATTCGATTGGACCATCACCAGGCTTTAAGCAAAACACTCTTTATTCTTGCAACACATTAAAATAAAAACAAGAAACAAGATCGGCATAACTTTAACTCTACTGAAATATTTAATCATATATTATTTAACTACTAATCATCAAATGTTTCATCCCAGAAACACACCTGAGGCAATGGAAAATTCAGCAAAACAGATTTTCCTCACATGCTAACTCTTGTTCAGGAGAAGGGAACACGGAAAGAAACAATTTAGCAGCAAGGAAAGAATGTAAGCTATTTGCTGCAGCAGAGAGAGAGCTGTATCTATCAGTTTTAACAGCCAACTCCAAACCCCAACTGAGAGCAAAACTAAACAATGGGTCTGTGTGAGTCTGACTTCACCCACTCGCGCTACTTTTGCCTTACTTTAAAAAAAACACTCAGGGAGCTGAGTGTTATTTACCAATTGCTTCTTAAACAGACATTTCAGGACCACTTCAACATCTCTCTGCAAGGGAAACAGCACAGAACAAATCTCTTAAAGGCACAGCATCATCACACCATGTAGTTTCTTGAAGAAATAATTATGCAGAACAATTTAGAGTCCACTTTATATTATTACATTCTCGCTATGACCTTTAGAATATTCACTCGTGTCTGGTATTAGAATGTCAGATGGGTTTGTACAGACCTGAGCTGGCTGCTCCTTCTATACCTACTACATGTTGCATCTTCTCAACTGCGATTATGGTTGGAAAATAAAATGCTGACCTCACCAAGAACATCCACATCCTGTGACTGCATAATTAAAAATATTTTAAAGTTGGACAGAGTGAGGCATGGGTTCCAAAATGATTTATTTCTTTCCCTCTTCTTGCAAGTTTCATGCCTTTTCAAGGTAGGGCCTTTCTGGCTGTTCAAATTTCCCATGAGAGGTTGTAGGTCCTGTTTAAATGTTAAACATAATGCTGCTCGTCAGAATGACTGGGAGAAGGAGCAGTCCTTGTATAAATACAAGGGTCAAAATCTTGGAATTCACTCCCTAAGGGCATTGTGGGTGAACCGATGGCTGGTGAATACAACTGTTCAAATAGGTAGCTCACTACCACCTTCTCAAGGGCAGCTAGAGACGGGCAGTAAATGTTATCCCAGCCAGCAATGCCAATGTCCCATGAGTGAATACATTAAAAAAAAGACTTTGCCCTGCCACACATTTATTATCACAAAGCATAGGCGCAGAACTTGAAAGCTATTCACAGCAGTTTGACATTTATGAATCCATATCTCCACTCATAGGGCAATGAGAAAAAACTCAGCTGAAAGGATTTTATTTTTAAAATGTAGATCATCCATGCTGAGCATATGTTTGTAAATGCTTTGGTTGCTTTCTTAGCCCATGGAGTTGCACTCACAGGTGCTTTGATGTTTGTCAGTATTCTAGCGAGGGTTTCCTAGAGAACTTTTCATTGCTTCCATTTAAGCTCTTACAAACCTTTGCAGTGTAGTGTTAGCTACATATTGATAGGAACTTGGAATTGTATCTGTGGGAGAGCATTGTTGATTGAATATAACAGTGAAGGAGCATTGCCTGAGCAGCATCTGACATAGAAAAGCTTTACGTTCACAATAGCTAAAAGCAAGTAACCAGGACAATAAAAAAAAGAACTGCAGATGCTGGAAATTAAAAACAGTAATTGCTGGGAAATAAAACTCTGCGGATCTGACAGCATCTGTGGAGAGAAAGCAGAATTAATGTTTTGGGTCCAGTGACCATTCTTCAAGAAGAGTCCAAAACGTTAACATTGTTTCTCTCCCCACAGATGATGCCAGATATGCTGAGTTTTTCCATTAATTTCAGAACGTGGCCTGGTGTTTGTCGCTTACTGACAGAACTTTGACACTTAGACTGTAGTTGGAATGACAATTCAAATGATAAATTATCTGCATCGCATTTAACTAAACCATTGAGCACTCATTCTAATGTATTAATTGTGTTGTGAAGGAAATAGATATTCAAGGTTTTGGTAATTCTATTACAGAATATTAAAAGTGTCTAAAGTAGTAGCTATTCAAGAATACATATGCATGTATCCAAGGTAAAATTGCATTTAGTCTGTTCAAGTTTATTTGGATTTAACTCAAATTATCTCATCATCTATTAAATATCATGGTGTTTAATGTTTCATTTTCACAAGAGTGAAATGGACCACAAAACCAGACCAGAGTCCACAACAATGGAATTCTGATTATTTTGATTGTGCAAAATATGATGCTGTTTCTGGAAAATGAGTGACAGTAGTGACCAATTCTTTGCAATTTATATAATTTTTAATATATGGAGTCATTCAGCACAGAAACAGACCCTTTGGTCCAACTTGTCCATGCTAATAAAGCTTCCCAAACCAAACCAGTCCTACTTGCCTGGCTATATCCCTTTAAACCTTTCCTATTCATGTGCCTGTCCAAATGTCCTTTAATTGTTGTAACAGTACCTGTGTCTATCATTTGTAGAATCACAGGCTCATATTGCACAGAAATAGACCCTTCGGTCCAGCCAGTCCATGCCAAACATAATCCCAACTAAACAAGTCCCACCTGCCTGCACTTGGACCATATTCCTCCAAACATTTCTTATTCATGTACTTAGTTGATAAAGTGTAGTGCTGGAAAGACACAGCAGTCCTGAAGAAACGTCCTGCCTGGAACATCAACTCTCTTGCTCCTCAGATGCTGCCTGATCTACTGTGCCTTTTCCAGTGCCATATTTTATCGACTCTGACTCTCCAGCATCTCTGCTCCTCTCTATCTCCTTATTCATGTACCTATCCAAATGTCTTTTAAACCTTCTCTGGCAGTTCATTTCACACACAATTCACTCTCTGTGTAAAAAGGTTGCCCTTCATGTCATTTTAACATTTTCCTACTCTCACCTTCAAGTTATGCCCCCTAGTTTTGAATTACCCTACCCTAGGGAAATGACCCTTGCTATTCACCTTAACTATGCCCCTCATGATTTTATAAACCTCAATAAGGTCACCCCTCAACCTCCTACACCCAAGTGGAAAAAGTCTCAGTCTTTCCACTTTATTTTTATATCACAAACCCCCCCATTCCCAGTGATATTGGTAAATCTTTTTTGAACCCTCTCCAGTTGAATAATATCTTTCCTATCTCAAATTCAGATTAAACCATATATAATGGTCGAGAACCTGAGAGAGAAAAAAAAGGTGAGAAAAGAGTAAAACTTGGAAGTGACTAGTCTGGACATCTGTTTCAAAATATGCAAAATATGTCAGACAACTTTGACACATTTTGCAGTTTTGCTGGTTTTTGCAAAACGATGGTGCAGATTCTATCTCGTCACATTGCAGAAGCATCTCTATTATCGCAATGCTCACAGAATGGGAGACGCCAGTTAATTGAATATGCTGGCTAACTAAGATGCAAAGTGAGTTTCCATCAGATCTGGGTGATCTTGCATTGATGTGGGTGTTGATATCTTGTGTGAGACACAGGAACACACAGAACTGGTGAGTAGTGCCAAGGGAACATGGTATTCTTAGAACAAATGTAGACTCAGGCTAGAGTGAGGACAGACTGCGAATAACAATTACTGGAGGGTTTTATAGTTATTAGCATTTGTGAGAGAGTCAGACTGACAGGAAACAAGTGATAGTGCCAATTTCTAAGAGATGAGAGACATCTCCAGTGAAAATTAGACCCAGTAGATCTGACCCCAAAGTTCTGGTTGATTGAGAATTGTAGTTGGTAAAGTGCCAGATGACTGAAATTATGCTATATATTGATTATACCCCATTTTAAAACAAACAATTATCATTGTTTTTGCTTTTACCTTTCTGTTTGTCAGGCTTTTTTGCCCAACCATTTCCATTACGTTTGTTCTACTTGACATTTTTCTCACAGCTTTTTTCACCAAATTCCTTCCTTTGAGTTCTCTCAGATCAATAAATTAAAATACGAATTGAATGTATAATGCCAGGTAATTTTCACTTGCATTGCAATGTATCATCCGAAGCTGCAATCTTGGGTTATGTTTACATTACAGCCATTGTATTGGCCTGGGGCAATCTCACTGTGCATTGGCATTAAAGCTACAGTCATAGAGTTATAGAGATATACAGAATGGAAACAGAACCTTTGGTCTAACTTGTCCATGCCAGCCAGATATACTAAAACGACCTAATCCCATTTGCCAGCATTTGGCCCCTATCCCTCTAAACCCTTCCCATTCATATATCCATCCAGATGCCTTTTAAATGTTGCAATTGTACGAGTCTCCTCTGGCAGCTGCTTCCGTACACGTACCACCCTCTGCTTGGAAATGTTGCTCTTTAGGTCCCTTTTAAACCTTTCCCCTTTTACCCTAAACCTATGCTGCCTAGTGTTGGATTCCCTTACCCTGGGAAAAAGACCTTGACTATCTACCCTATCCATGTCCCTCATGATTTTATAAACCTCTATAAGGTTACCCCTCTGCTTCTGATGCTCCATAGTAAATAGTCCCAGTCTATTCAGCCTTTCCCTATAGCTCAAGCCCTCCAACTCTGGCAACATCCTTGTAATACTTTTCAAGCCCTTTCAAGTTTAAGCACATCTTTCTTATAGGACGGAGATAAGAATTGAACACAGTATTCCAAAAATGGCCTCACTAATGTCCTACACAGCTGCAACATGACCTCCCAACTCCTATACTCAATGCACTGACCAGTGGCAACACGCATACCAAGTGCCTTCTTCACCGCCCTGTCTACCTGAGAATCCACTTTCAAGGAAATTTGAACCTGTATCCTAAGGTCTCTTTGTTTGTCAACACTCCCCAGAAACCTTACCATTAAGTGTATAAGCCCTGCCTTGGTTTCTCTTACCAAAATGCTAAAAATCACATGACACTAGGTTATAGTGCAACAGGTTTTTTTGAAAATACAAGCTTTTGGAGCACGGCCACTGTAACCTCACACCTTTAATTCATTGTCTGAGCTGAGATTTCACATTGTTTTATAAACTGATAAAACATTAAATTACCTCGGGGCAGTAAATTCTGGGATTTACGTATTAATCAATCAAAACCTGCATCTCCATTCTAAGTGATTACAGACTTAACAGCCATCTAGGTTTGTCTAATATACTTCATCGGTTGTATGACACATTCATCTTTCTCTTATAAATTCTGTGTCCCATGTATCCTGTCCCACTAGCTACCTGATGAAGGAGCAGTGCTCCGAAAGCTTGTACTTTCAAATAGACCTGTTGGACTATAACCTGGTGTTGTGTGATTTTTAACTTTGTCCACCTCAGTCCAACACCAGCACCTCCACACCATGGTTAGCAAAATGCAATATGTCACATTTATCTAAATTAAACTCCATGCGCCACTCCTTGGCCAATCAGTCGATCTGATCAAGATCCCATTGTACTCTGAAATATCTGGCGATATCATAGATGTTTCATAAGTTCTGAAATTCTGTCTGCACTATCAAGTTCTGCTTTAAATGTTTCCTTAGTGATTTCCTGAAGTTGCTCATCATGGATACAATTTCCATGATTAAAACCATTATACTAAACAAAACAATGAGCAAGTTCCTGATCAATTTTGCTTTCAGATTAAGACTGATCAGGAGGCTCAGCTATCACCTTATTTTGAAGAGCAGGGATCAAACTGGTCAACTGTAGCAAAACAAAATAGCCCAATGTTAATACATCGTCAGGATTTGACTTTGCTACAGTTACCAAAGAGTATGTTAGAGATTCATATAATATGCCTCTGGATACCTAAATTCTATCTGATTATTATTTCCGAGTTTAGATTTCTGTTGTTATGTCATTGGTCATAATTTCTGGATTAATGAACTGCACTTTTGTGAGGAGATTCCATGTGCAGCCAGTCTTGTAAAATTCCAGCTGAGCTTTTTACAAACCTGTCTGGTTGTCATGTCCTTGATAAAATAAAAGTAAAGATTTTAAGAACCTTGGTGCATTACTAACAGAACTTGATTGACAAGGCAAATCTATTTAAAGCACCATAATTTGGTGTAAGTATGCTGTTAATTTAAGGCAAAAAAACTCAGCACTGAATTATTTAGAGTACTGAAACGTACAATTAAGCAGAGGAGGATTTAGTTGGAAATGATTTTACTGTCAGCCTCAGTAAGTGTTTAAGTTTCTTACAAAGTACCACCATTAACTCCATCTGTTCAGGTTTGGCTTTCGGAGCAACTTTAATGGATGGACAGTTGATGGATTAAAAACAGAAGGTGCTGGAGAAACTCAGAAGATCTGGCAGCGTCTGCGGAGAGAGAAACAGAGTTTCAAATCCGACATGACTTCAGGGTTGAAGAATCTATAAGTTCTAGAGAAGGGTCATTGCAGGCTCAAGATATTAACACTGTTGTTTCTTTCTCCATAGATGTTGCCAAACCTGTTGGGTTTCTCCAGCACTTTATGTTTTCATTTCAGATTTTCAGTATTTTGCTTGAGGAATGCTTGATTCATAAAATTCATAAACCAGAGTTTGCTGGTTCCCTCGGCTTTGTTGATTGTTCTTTATTACATAACATAAATGTCAACATTGATCAACATTTCAAATTCATACAGAAGTATGGGTGGCACGGTGGCACAGTGGTTAGCACTGCTGCCTCACAGCGCCAGAGACCCGGGTTCAATTCCCGCCTCAGGCGACTGACTGTGTGGAGTTTGCACGTTCTCCCCGTGTCTGCGTGGGTTTCCTCCGGGTGCTCCGGTTTCCTCCCACAGTCCAAAAATGTGCAGGTCAGGTGAATTGGCCATGTTAAATTGCCCGTAGTGTTAGGTAAGGGGTAAATGTAGGGGTATGGGTGGGTTGCGCTTCGGCGGGGCGGTGTGGACTTGTTGGGCCGAAGGGCCTGTTTCCACACTGTAAGTAATCTAATCTAATCTAGAAATAAAAGCATTTTGTAAATATCCCGAAGTATTGTGAACTGTGGAACAGAAAATTAAGGAATAACAGAATAAATAGCTCTTAGTGTGAAATTCTTGGGCAAAATTCAATTTGTATGTTTTCAACTTATTTTGGCACCTTCTCTCTTATGCATGGTTTTCCTAAACTGGTTTAAATCGGATTTCTGACTTGCTAATAAAGGTATGTCGTACTCATGAATTATTGCTATAAACAGCAATAGCCTGTTAGATGAAACATTTACTTCCCCAACATAAAGTCAATGTTCTGGAAGTGTTGAGCCAAACTCAAAGGAGGCACAAGTGTAAGATGGAAGCTCAACATCGTTGCCCTTTTCATACGAGTTTTGATCTCTTTGAATGTAGCCAAATGTTCAGAGTATTGAATTCATATGAGTATTTTTTTTTCCGTTTTGTGTTCATAAAGTAACTGCTGGGGAATGCAGCTTTCCATTTCAAGACGTCATTATATTTGCTCTAAGAACTAACAGGTCAAACATAGGACAACCAGGTGAATGTTAAAAATAAAGCTACTGTATATTTGAGACAGTTTTCTACTATATGTTTGTATTAATGTGAATTGGACTGAAGCTGTTACCAAAATTCACTTATTGTTGAATGTTTGTCATCAATAAACAAGAAGAGATATGTCTCCAGTCAAGATTTGAACGTTGGTTCAAAACATGAGAGGGAATAGGTCAATGCCTAAACCATTGCCTCTCCCAATTCCTTCAGTCTAAAACTTCTGATATTGTGGGTTGAATCTTACATTTGTTGGCTATGTGTGAGTTACATTGAGTTTTGTTTTGGAGGGTTGTAAGCCTAACATGTTATTTCACCATATCTTAACAAACTCACCTCATAAGCTCCCTACCCCACTCTAATGGTGTCCCTAATGCACAACCTTACAAGGCATCATTCCCAGAACAACTCACCATGGTGACAGAGTTAACCAGCATCCTTTGTATCTGTGCCCTTTATATGTCCATTGTGCAGTGGGACACGTACTCTCAGGCCAGAGTGGTCCTGTGTGGTTTCTGACACTTTCCACAGACATGGCACACAGAAGGGAGAAACCAGGGAGGTGGATGCTTTGCTAGGTGGGATGGTGCAGGGACAGTAATGCAGGCCAGGACAGTCCTAAGGCATAACTGAGGAGCTATCACTGAAGCAGGGTACAGCCTTTGCTCATCTTGTCTTCAGGACTCACTTTTGCGTCTGTCTCAACTTCGACAAGCTCAACATCCAATCTTCGATTGTTACCTTGAATACTACAGTCACGATCATGTACCTGTTGATGCTAAGTGGATAAAAAGCCCGGAAGGAAAATAATGATGAAGTGACTGAGCTAAAAAGAAATGCTGACAGACCAGCTGTACTTATTCTGAATCTTTCAAAACTAGTGGGTGCTGAGTGATCAAGGCTGAAGTATCACTCTTGCAATTTAATTTGACATTCAGAATGTACAAGGCATTGTTGAAGGACTACCAATAATGAAGTGATTGCCGTATTTGATGCTCCATGCAGCTGGTCACTGTAATCCATTGAAGAAGATATCATTACAAATGCTGGGGATATGCTACTCATGATTGAAATGATCTCCTCCAACTTCTCTCCAATACAGTGGTTAACAATGATTATCAGCCCAATGTCTATACTCTGTTGCTACTCAAGGGGTCTCCTCTTCAACAATGATACCCAAGGTACAGCAGCTGAACCTTGAAGAGGCCTATATGTTATCAGCACCCCGCCCATCACTGCTCCCAGTGCATTAAAATATCAGCCCTTTGGCTTTAATTGCCCAATATTTAGTTAGAGGTGATTTCTGCTCTCCAGTACTGTACATTGGACAAGCAATGTATCCAATCAGATGCAGTTGGGAGGTTGAGAAAATTTGTAGTGGAGTGGAGCTGGAAAACACCAGCATACATCTGTACAATTGTTGTGTTCAAGGCATACTCAGTGTTCTGGACTAGACCAAACCCCCTCAAATTATACTAAGAAAATAGCCTAGAACCTAACTTTTTTTTTTATTTTAAAGGCAATTGCCAGGCATTGCGTTCTGGATGCAAATTAATTGGTCAACCTACCACACTAGAAACAAAACACACTTTATTCATGCACTTTAGTTATATAACAAAACAAAGAATAAATTGGAATAACTTAGCTCTATTGGAAACAATAACACAACTTAACATTTAGCTACGAAGGAGTAACTGACCCAATCTAGTAACACCCCATAAACACTCCCTCGGCAAAGGGAAATTCAATAAAATAGATTGTCTCACATGCAAATCTCCAGTCTAGGAGGAAAAAACATCAATAGAACATTCTGAGAGAGAGAGTAACAGGGAGACCTATATTGTATATCCAAACATAGCTTCAAGACCCCAACAATTACTGAAAACTAAAACTAAAAATCCTATTCTATGGGAGCTTGACCCCACCCATTCAGGCTGCTTCTATTGTTCCAACTTCAAAAAAAAATGCAAGGGTCTCACGAACTGTTGACTTTATTGGATTCAAATAGGAGAGAGTGAGGACTGCAGATGCTGGAGCTCAGAGTCGAGAGAGTGGTGCTAGAAAAGCACAGCAGGTCAGGCAGCATCGAAGGAGCAGGAGAATCAGTATTTTGGGCATAAGCCCTTCATCGGGAATGAGGCTTGTGGGTCAGAGCTGAGAGATTCAAATAGACAGGTTATCACCTTTGTCTTAAAACCTCTTCAAAAATAAAAGGACTAAATTCACCCCTTAAAGCCATCGTCACACTTGGTATTTGGTAAGGTAAAAACAATGACTGCAGATGCTGGAAACCAGATTCTGGATTAGTGGTGCTGGAAGAGCACAGCAGTTCAGGCAGCATCCAAGGAGCAGTGAATCTTCCATCTAATTAACAATAGACAATAACTCATCTATAATGTATTAGTGCAGTCATCTGAAAGGTCTCAACCTGCCTGAATTAAATTGCACCATCCTTATTCACTTTTGTTTAGTCTTCACCAGAAACTTCAAGTTCTGATCTTCATATGGATGTCTCTGGTAGTCATTAGATTAGATTACTTACAGTGTGGAAACAGGCCCTTCGGCCCACCAAGTCCACACCGGCCTGCCGAAGCGCAACCAACCCAGACCCATTTGCTTACATTTCACCCCTTCACCTAACACTACGGGCAATTTAGTATGGCCAATTCACCTAACCTGCACATTTTTAGACTGTAGGAGGAAACTGGAGCACCCGGAGGAAACCCACACAGACACGGGGAGAATGTGCAAACTCCACATAGTCAGTCGCCTGAGGCAGGAATTGAACCCGGGTCTCTGGCGCTGTGAGGCAACAGTGCTAACCACTGTGCCACCGTGCCGCAATGTGTCCTGCATTGTAGAAAGGGATTGTAGAAAAACACTTTTGTTGAGATTTTCTTGACTTCTTCTTACATTATTTAAAAAAACAATGCCAGTTATTCCCCAGTTTCAGGCCTCAGTTTTATTACAGCGCAGAAGGAGGCCATTTGGCCCATCCTGTCTTTATAGGATATACTGTCTCATCCAGCTCTACTACCTAGTGTAATTCTGTTGCCTTTTCCCTGTATCCCTGGATATCATTACTGTTCAGAAACAATATCAGTTCCCTCTTGAGTTCAATTGAACCTGCCTTCACCACACTTCCAGCAATGCATTCCAAACTCTAACAGCTCACTGTATGAAAAAAACAAAGCTCATATCACCCTTATGTCTTTTGCAGTCAGTACTTCAGACTACTTAAATACTTTGAGTAAGTTTAAATTTCTGTAAATGTGTTATTAGGCAAACAAATATTCCAAGCTTGATTAAAGAAGTGGATATGATGACATTTCCAAAATAGAACTCTCTTCAGAGCAGAAGAAAACGAAAAATATTTTGAGAGTTGCTCAACTTCCTGAAGATACCTCAGCAGGTAAACTATTGCCAATTAAAAAGTAACTGCCAGAATAACTGTATCAGTTGTTTTCTAAAACTTTAATCATGGTGTTGATTGTCATTATCAATCTCAGTAATAAGAACGTATCTGCTGCAATTCCCACAAATTTTACCTGTAACAACACTGATTGGCATTCTCTTGAAATGAAAATTGAGTTGTTGTGAGGAATATTATCAGTTTTATTCAGCTTCCTTGACCTTGTCAGCGGATCAGAACACTTTGCAGAGATTTTACAGAAGCCCTGAAAATGTGTTTGAGATTCCAATTTGAACAGAAGGTGAATTTAAGTAATTTTTTTTATCCTCTTTGTAACTTGAAATTGCACAGATTGTGGTGACAAAACACTTTTCACTGCGTCTACAAGATATATGTGATAATAAATCATTCATGACATAGATTCCCCTACAGTGTGGGAACAGGCCATTTGGCCCAACAAGTCCACACCAACACTTCGAAGAGTAACCCATCTAGACCCATGTCCCTACCTTATTACTCTACATTTCCCCCTGACTAACGCGCCTAACCTGCACATCCCTGAACACTATGGGCAATTTAGCCTGGCCAATTCACCCTAACCAACACATCTTTTGGATTGTGGAAGGAAATCGCCTCAGGCTGGTATCGAACCCAGGCAGGTAGCCTGTAAGGTAGCAGTACTAACTACTGAGCCACCATGCCACCTACTTTTGCAAGAGAGTATCAAATGTCTGCAATATAAACAGAAATTGCTGAAGAAATGCAGCAGATTTGGCAAGATATGTAGGGAAGAAAACAGAGTTAAGTTTCAAGACCACTTTTGATGAAGAGTCAGTGGACTAGAACGTTAACACTGTTTTTTGTTCCTCACAGATGCTGCGAGACCTGCTGAGTTACTCCAGCAATTTCTGCTTTTGTTTCAGATCTACAGCATCAACAGTTCTCTGTTTTAGGTTAATCAAATGCCTGCATTTGGATCCTAATTCTCTCAAAGTTTACAAATGGCACTCATTATGACCATATGCTTCAATTAGTCCCAGAATTCCCTCTAAATTCTTCCCATTTCCTGTGAAACCATTTTGCCCCTCCCCTTGAGCGTTATGGGCCAAAGGCAGGTCTCTCAGAAAGGTGCAGGTGGAGGAAAACTAATTGACCACAGATCAGCCATGATCGCATTCAATGGTGGGTTGAACAAGCACGAGGGACAGACTGGCTTAATCCTGTTCCTATGTTCCTATTGGTAGAATTGCTGAAGCAAGATTTAGAACAAATTATTTCAAATTTAATGCAGCTATACTGTGCTTCATTTAGTCTCCTTAGTTCAAATCTCAGCTGACAATTCCCTTATATAAGTGTATGCTCACCTTCAATGCCCTTGACCTTCCAAGTCTGAAGCCACATGACACCAGGTTATAGCCCAACAGGTTTATTCAAGATCACAAGCTTTCGGAGCACTGCTCCTTCATCAGGTAAAGTCAGCATGAAGGAGCAATGCTCCAAAAGCTTGTGATTTCAAATAAGTCTACTGGACTATAACTGGGGTGTGTGTGACTCCTGACTTTGTCCAACCCAGTCCAACAGCAGTACCTCCACATCTTGATTTTCCAGGCAAGGTGTGACAAATCCTTTGTTGGTCTACCAGGCAAGGCTGCCTTATTCTCGAGCTTTTCGAGTGTTGGGGTCTGAATAAAGTATGAACATTGTTCTTAGTTGGGAGATATTGTGAGTAGCTGCCTTTTTCTCATCTGCTGCAGTTTGTACCAATTAGTTTTCCTCCACTTGCACCTTTCTGAGAGTGATATTTGTCAATTCAGCTGGAATGGACATTGCTTGTCTTCTCAGACTAGTTAGGAAGCTGACCTTATGGCAACATTTCCAGATCATGATTTCTTTGAAATTAAGCTTGTCATCTCCCACAAAAGAGAATCTACCTATTTCTCCTTGACATTCAATGGCATTACCATCACTCCCATCCATATACCTCAAGCTGCAATCAATTAAAGACTTAACTGGACCAGCTATATGATTACTATGACTGGAAGAACCAATCAAATGTTAGGAATTTGGCATCGAGTAACTCATCCCTGATTCCCCAAATCCTGCTCAACATCTATAAGGTCACTCCCCACGTAAGTGGTGAATGCAGCACAAACACACTCAAGATGTCCAGGAGAAAAACAGAACTCCTTAAACATTCATTCCCTCCACCCATGAAGCGTGGCAAACTGCCATGTACAAAATAAAACTACTGCAACGCACCAATGTTGCCTTCATAGTATCTTTCAAATCTGTGAACCCTAACTCCTAGAATGACAAGAGCAGCCAATGTATGGAAACACCACCAATATTCCCTCTAATTCTTTTTTCCAATGTGCTGACCTCCGAAGTCCATCCACAATGGTGGCTTCCAGAGCCAAAAGCCAATGTCTCATATGCCAATCAATGTGCTTGAAATTCCCCATGGCTGTCAGATGGGGCTAAATACCACTATATGCATGCTTGAATTCACTCTACACACCATTGTCACTTAAAACTGTAATGGTGATGCTGGGTTCTGAAACTCTTTCTTGATCAGTACTGTGTGCATACCATCATCATCAACATTGGTGGTTTCCCACACACAAGGATGACTCTCTTCTACTCTCAGGGTGAGTCCATAGATGGCTGTACAGACTGTTGTGGTTACCACAGGCTCTGATACTCTTGGGGCAGAAGGTGGTTGCGGGAAGGGGTAGGTGGAGTGCTGGGATAGCAACCTCTTTCGCTATTTTCCCCAGACTTCTGTATTTTTCCAACGGTAAGTCTCGAGGTGCTCAACGCCTGAGTACACCTACACTTTATGGACTGCAGAAGTTCATGAAGACATCTCACCACCACTTTGTCAAGGCTGATTCGGGACGGGTGACAATGAATATGCCATCAATGCTCAAGTTCCATTAAATAATGTTTAGAAGTAATCATCACTTGTAAATCCAAGTTTTTGTGTGTTTGCATCACGTTTTTTTCTCTGTTGTTTTAGTGAGTACATTAATCAACTTAAAATAAAAGATTGAACTCATCTTTAAAACAGAGGGCAAATGAATTTCATACGAATGCTATTGATATTCCCGTATGGTACAATTTTCAGGCCAATTTTTCTAATAACTTTCTACATTTCATGATATTACAACATATGTTTCTGAATCAAGAAGGATATTAAAAAAAGGCTTCTAACATTAATTAGTTGCAAATTCTCAGCTTAGACTTATAGTGAAACATTACTCTTTGTGTATTTTTGCCAGGTTCCTAAATCTTAACAGATTAAACTCAAAGTTCAGTTAATACTTACCAATTATACAATGTATTTAACATAAGCTAAACATAACTATATGAAATGAATAAATTGAATTCAACCAGCCATTTTCATGTTTAAAACAGTACACACTGTTTTACAGTTAAGTGTTTGGAAACCTATTTTCTCCCTGATGTGTTCATAACTTAAATAATTCTGTACAGACCAAAATAATTGTACTTTCCACATAAATATGAAAGACAACAACAAAAATAACTGATACTTCTAAGTGGAGAAGCTTTGGGCAATGACATATCAGTTCATGCTGCACCGACAAGAAGCATTTGTTGTTTCTCAGATAGACTGTTCTCGGGCAGATAGAGATCACTTCATTATGAATTCTAAGGGTAAATTTTATTTATTTTTCAAGGAAACTTTTCTTTTCAAGAAAGTGCTGTACAAAAATAATATTTTGCTTTAAATGTCAAAATGACATCTGTTTGTTTGGACCCAAGTTGGGCAAAGTTAGGAAGGAAAGTGTACACCAGGTGGACTGAGTGGACATTTTAACCATCGTCCATTTGGTGCATTTGGATGATGCCTTGATTGATGCCATTGGGAGCTACGTGGTACTTATGACATCAAGGTTAGGGGGAAGGTACTACAATAAAACGTGGTCCTCAGTAGTGTAGGAAAGAAAAGGAAGCAAATCCTGATACTTCATGCCACACCCTGCCCTATGGGTTCAAATTGGCCTGTTCAGTCACATGAAAACCCATGACCTTCCTGACCACGATTAGATATCATTCTCAGACTGAGGGACAGCCACCACAGTCAATAATGATCCTTGAACATTTTCTTTTATTCATTCTTCAGTTGTGAGCACCATTGACAAGGGCAGCGTTTCTTCCACATTCTTAAATTACTTTAATCATTTGGCGATTCCTGCCCATTGCAGTCCATGTGACAAAGGGACATCCACAACATTGTTTGGAAGGTAGTCGCATGATTTGATCCGGTGATAGTGCAGGACCGACGTCATTGCTCCCAGTCAGGATGGAGTGTGACTTGCGGAATTTGCTGGTCTCTCATTTCTGCTGTCCTTGATCTGACAGTTGTAGCAGTTGTGGGTATAGAAAATGCTATCAGAGAAGCCTTAGCAAATTGTTGCAGTGCATCTTGTAAATGGTACACACTGCTGTCTCTCTGCACATCAAATGGAGAAAGTGATTTGGTAAAATAAAACGAAGGCCTGGAGGTGCGGGAGAAAGCAGAAATTGCTGGAGAAAATCAGAGGTCCAGCAGCATCTGTGAAACAAGGAACATAGAGCCATAAAGTCATACAGCACGGAAACAGACCTATTGGTCCAAATTGTCCAAACCAACCAGATATTTCAGTCTGACCTAGTCCCATTTGCCATTATTTGGTCTACATCAATCTAAGCCCTTTCTATTCATATATCCATCCAGATGCCTTTTAAATGTTGTATCTTTGTGTTTGATCTTTTTTTTAAAAAGTTCCTAAAACAACGCAAAACTTATAAAAGCACCAAATACTGCCCCAAGGAAGTGAATAAATCCAGCTGAGTACGGAAAAAAACTCAAGACCAAGAACAGCTCTCATAGCCATGATTCTCTCCCATCCAGCACTTCTTTTTCAAAGCTGTTTTCTCTCCACAGATGCTGCCAGACCGATTGAGATTATCCAACAATTTCTGTTTTTGTTTTAAATGTGGTGATTGGTATGCTGCTCAAATACTTTATATTGGATGGTGTCAAGCTTCCTGAGTGTTGCTGGAGTTGTACTCATCCAAGTATTATTCAATTATATATTATTCAATTATATATTATTCATTTATACTCCAGACTTGTGACATAAATGGTTCAGAGAGTCAGGGGATGTATTACTCACTAAAGAAATTCAGCCTCTGAGCTGCTCTTGTAGCCACAGTAGCTATATGATTGATCCAACTAAGTTTCTTGTCAATGCTAAGCCCGAGTTGATGGCGGGGAATTCAGATGGGAGATGATGAGATTTTTTTGGTAGACAGCCATTGCTTGGCACTTGCGTAATATGAATGTTACTTGCCAGTTATTAGCCAAATGTAAATGATGTCCAGTTCTGGCTGCATTTGCACACACACTGCTCAGTATCTAAGGGTTCATGAAGGTTTAGCATCTGGGATGCTGGGTACCTCATGAAAAGACTTTGACAGATTAACCTTCGGGCACCTCAAACTGAAGATGGTTGAAAACACTTCAGTCTTTTCCTTTACACTTAAGTATCACATATTATTAAGGTTATCCATCATCATTCATGTCTAAACGTGGTAGGAATACAGTTCTTCAATCTGCTTGGTTGCCGTAAGATATTTTTGGTCTGTCTGTCATATGCTGATTTCACTGTTTAGATGCATGTAGTCCTGTGTTGTAGGCTCAGCAGTTTGACTAGTCATTTTTAGCTCTCGAGGTTTCCCTTTAGGTAGGATATTAAAGAGAGGTCTCATATAGCTTTTGTATTGGATCAGATAAAAGACTACTTTTCCTCCCTCAACCAGTATTGCGAACAAAATGGTAGTCAGTTCTGTACTTGCTATCTGGAAGTACATTGCTAATGTGGAATCTCTCCCAGCTATACTTAAAAATTAATTCTTATGTGCAGTGTAGTATCTCAAAAGCAATGTATACATTATAGTTACAAGTATTACTGAGGACATGGATTCAAGTTCTGAGTTCCATTTGTGCTAATTTAAAAAAAAACCTCTGATAATGCAATGGATATGGGCACAAATTAAGCAAATTCAAGGGAGCTGAGCTACGCTCTCTCAGTTTGATCTTTCTGATGTGGGAATGCCAGCAGCTGAAAGTAAGTAAGCAAGCTAGCAGGTCCAGCAGGCAGTAAAGAAGACCAACAGTATGTTGAGTGCAGGAACAAGGATGCCTCTCTGTAATAATACAAGGCACTGGTGAGACTGCACTTGGAATATTCTGTGCAGTTTTAGTCTCCTTACCTGAGAAGAGATGTTCTTGCTGTAGAGGGAGTGCAGCAAAGGTATTGTAGATTGACTCCTGAGATGGCAGGACAGATGAATGAGGAGAGATTGAGTTGGTTAGGATTTCACTCACCGGAGTTTAGAAGAATAAGGGTCAGAATATCATAGAAATCTATAAAACCTAACAGCACTGGACAGGTTAGATACAGGACTGATGTTCTCTTGTTACAATTTCTGAAAATAGATAGCTCCACTGATACTAGCATCATCAAAATCCCTCACTTTTCCTGATATACTCAGCACGTTTAGACAACAACTACACATTAAATGAGTGTTAACCTTTGTAGTTCTTTTACATTTCAGTATTTAAATGCAGAACCCTCATGAGTACAATTGATAGCATCCTGTATCATGGACATTACAATGGCAAAGCACATGCTCTGTCTGCTTTTCTCTTTCCAGAATGTACACACTGGACTCCCTTCTCCAAACATAAAGCGCAGCTATCACCTCCTTGCCACAGCAATGGATGACAAACTGTGAGAAGCTACATATTCTGCCTTTTCCAGCTTAAAGATAACTCAGCATCAAGAAATCCAAGGCCACGGCCATCTTCATAACCATGACTATCTTTGCCTTACTCAGGAGCTACAGATTTAGCTGCAAGAATTCCTTGAGCACATTCTTAATAAAGCACAAACAATGCACTATTCCTGGATTGAGTGAATGTAAGAGCAATGCTTCTGGAAAATTCTAAGTGGAAAAGGCCTCCTGCTGAAAGCCCACACTTCCTCTTCCTTCTTTTGTCCTCCACGTGGTTGCTGTTCTGCTCCACTAGGCTCTTACCTCGAGGAAAAGAGAAGAATCTTCAACGCCCATGATTGAGAGCAGATGATTTGATTACTGCCCTTGTAGGCACAAACAAGGCCTTCTCTACATGGAGCATCACTCCCTGCAGGTTTCACTAACCTTACACACAACTTCATAACAACCTCCATAACAAAATATCAAAGCCAGTAGAGCTTTATCAACAACTAAATAGCAAATTATTCTTATCCACTTAAAGTAGTGCAGATTGGGTAGTGAGGCTAGATTAAAATAATGCTGGAAAAGCACAGCAGGTCAAGTAACATCCGAAGAGCAGGAAAATCGACGTTTTGGGCAAAAGCCCTTCATCAGAAATGAAGGCAGGGAGCCTCCAAGGACGAGAGGTAAATGGGAGGGGGGATGGGGCTGGGGAGAAGGTAGCAAAGAGCACAATAGGTGGATAGAGGTGGGGATGAAGGTGATGGGTAAGAGAGGAGGGTGGAGCGGATAGTGGAGAAGGGAGATTGGCAGGTAGGACGGGTCATGAGGATGGTGTTGAGCTGAAATGTTGGAACTGGGGTAAGGTGAGGGGAGGGGAAATGAGGAAACTGGTGAAGTCCACATTGATGCCTTGGGGTTGAAGTGTTCCAAGGCAGAAGATGAGGCGTTCCTCCTCCAGGCGTCGGGTGGTGAGGGAGTGGCAATGGAGGAGGCTGATTTCCAGCATCTACAGTCCTCACTTTTGCCAGATTGGGTAATGGTAGAGGGTGTTGTTCTTTCACACAGCTGAAAATAACTTAATCTGTATGTGGTTAAGATGTAAACTGAAGCCAAATAACCATCACACACTGACTTATGGTATGGACTGGCCATTACTGAATAGTTCTGAAGTAAGTTCCTAATGGCTACATTGAGATCATCACCAGACTGGAGCTAAACCAGAAATATGAAACAATGACTTTTTGGTTTAAAAAGTGCAACTGTAGTAACAAATCTTTGTGCATTGTAGAGCTGAATATTAATATCTTGATCTCTGCTACCCAGTTTAGAAGTCAAATCCAAGTTAAGCATTCAAGTAATCTGGTGATTCTTGTAAATCTTAGTATAGCTTCAATACTTTTGTAGTCAAAGTTAAAAATCACACAACACCAGGTTACAGTCCAACAGGTTTAATTGGAAGCACTAGCTTTCAGAGCATCACTCCTTCATCAGGTGGTAGTGGAGGGCTCAATCCTAACACAGAATTTATAGCAAAAATTTACAGTGTGATGTAACTGAAATTATACATTGAAAAATTGATTATCTGTTAAACCTTTCATCTGTTAGAATACAGTGATAGTTTCACTTCATTCATGTGTAAATCACAAAACCTTTTTTTTAAAAAGTTTCATTCTCAGGTTAGCTGTTAACAATGGTGATAGCTAGACAATATGTTGAAGGTGTTAGCCCCCTGTATTCACTGTCTATGCCATGATGTTTAGACTCTAATCTAAAAAGTGAGATAACGGAGTTTTACATGAATTCATGCAGTTTTTGAGCTCAGAGTTCTACATGAATGCATGCAGTTTTTGAGCAAAGTACAATGTAACCCTGCAAGTACAAATTCACCCCACAAAATATATGTGTGCATGTGGGTTTTTGTCCATCTGTGTGTGTGTATCTGTCTGGGTTGGGGGTTGTGTGTGTGAGAAAGTGTATGTGTCTGTGTGGAGTGAGTGCAGAGTGTCTTAAGTCTGCATGTGGGAGTGTGTGTGTCTGTAAAAGTGTGTGTGGGTGTCTGTAAGGGTGTGTGTATGTGTGTCCGTGTGTATGTGTGTATAAGAGTGCCTGTGTGTGTGTGAGAGTGTGTGTGTGTGTGTAGGAGTATCTGTGTGTGTGTATATGTGTGTCCGTGTGTATGTGTGTATAGGAGTGCCTGTGTGTGTGA
Organism: Chiloscyllium plagiosum; assembly: GCF_004010195.1. Lineage (NCBI taxonomy): Eukaryota > Metazoa > Chordata > Chondrichthyes > Orectolobiformes > Hemiscylliidae > Chiloscyllium > Chiloscyllium plagiosum. The sequence continues at coordinate 136,083,797 of NC_057711.1, read as the reverse complement.
GAGTGTGTGTGTGTGTGTAGGAGTATCTGTGTGTGTACATATTTAGAGTAATGAGGTTGAAAGGAGGGGCATGTTAATGGGCAACGTAGCTCAGGTTTCCTCCCACAAACCAAGCCCGGAGAAAACCTGTACAGACACAGGGAGAATGTGCAAGCTCCACACACAGTCGCCCGAGGTGGGAATCAAACCCGGGTCCCTGGAGCTGTGAGGCAGCAGTGCTAACCACTGATCTGTGTGTGTGTATAGTGCAATGGAGTCAAGTCTGATTTGTCACTAAGATAATGCTAATCACAGCAAAATGGAACTATCTGATTTGTAATCTTAAAGATTCAGACTTTAATCAGTACCTTTTAAGATATCCAGAAATGCCAAGCCTTATTAGTAGTTCAGAAGCTTGCTGATAACAATGAATAATAGTGACTTTTTAACATAGATTTGGTTTAGATCCTGCATTTCAAAAAAAAATATTGAAACCAAATGCAGGGAGTAGGAGTTCTAATCACTTGGAGAAAAGCAAGCCTTTTGAACCCTAAAAATATCGTGAGATTATTATAGTCATAGAGTCATACAGCACAGAAACAGGTTCCTTCCCTACCCTGGCATGTGTTTGATGGGGACAGTATTAAGGAGGCATTACTTTCAACTTGAAAAGAGTAGGGAGAATTTTACATTCAGTCTTAAAAGAATAGAGGGAGCTTCATTTTTAATTAAAAACTGTAAGGGGAGGTTTACTCAATACCAACCCAGTTCTGTACATCCCTTTGAAGTACTTGATTGTGACAGCATTCAGGAAGCTTTACTCTCAGTTCAAAGGGATAGAGGGAGCTCCACTGTGTATTTAACCCCATGTTCTACCCGTCCTGGGAATGTTTGATAGGGGTCAGTGCAGAGGATGCTTTACTCTGTATCTAACCCCAAGCTGTATCTGTCCCGGGACAGTTTTATGTGAACAATGTAGAGGGAGCTTACTCTGTACCTACAATCTGTCCTGGGACCATTTGATGGGGACAATTTGAGTGAGTTTTACTTTCAGTTTAAAAGAGTAGAAACAGGCCCTTCGGCCCACCATACCTATGCCAACCAGCAAACACCAAGCTCCATTAATCCCATAACTGATTGGAGAGTTTTTTTTTCCCATTGTATGAACAGTTAGCATTCTTTCCACTTTATTCATTTGTTACTTTCCATGTGGACATGAATTTTCCATGGATTGATATTTCGCTTGAGATTTCTTCATTGTTCACAAAAATGGTAGTTTATATAGGAAGCTTTAAAATGCTGGGTTGGATGCTGGTGGTCAAACTACCAGACTCAGCTCATGGTGACAGTCCCTCCTTGTAGGTGCTAGGCAAGCACAGGAGCCTCCTCCAAGTTCAACTCAAACTTTCTACAGGTCATGTGGTTGTAAAAACTTTTCTGCTAGCACGGGAGCTCCTCTGTTCCAAAGACTTCATCTCTGTCCCCCTTTGTCGCATGCATGACAGGATGAAAGAAAATTACTGAAATTTAGAAAATGATCCTAACCACTTTGGTCCTGACCACTTTGGTCCTGACCAAGACCTTCCCTTGTAAGGAGAAAGGCAAATCACGGTAGGACTTATACACTAAATGGTAAGATCCTGGGGAGTGTTGATGAACAAAGAGACCTTGGAGTGCAGGTTCAGATCTCCTTGAAGGTGGAGTCGCAGATGGATAGGATATTGAAGAAGGTGTTTGGTATGCTTGCTTTCATTGGTCAGTGCATTGACATATAGGACATGTTGGAGTTGTATAGGATGTTAGTTAGGCCACTTTTGGAGTATCACATGCAATTCTGGTCTCCCTGCTATAAGAAAGGTGTTGTGAAACTTGAATGGGTTCAGAAAGTATTTATGAGGATGTTGCCAGGGTTGGAGGGTTTGAGTTATAGGGAGAGGATGAATAGGTTGGGGTTGTTTTCTCTGGAGCATTGGAGGCTGAGGGGTTACCTTATAGAGATTTATAAGATCATGAGAGGCATTGGTAGGGTAAATAGACAAGGTCTTTGTCCTGGGGTGGAGGAGTCCAAAACTAGAGGTATGGTTTAAGGTGAGCAGGGAAAGATATAAAAAGAATCTAAGGGGCAATTTTTTTTCATGCAAAAGATGGTGTGTGTATGGAATAAGCTGCCAGAGGAAGTGGTGGAGGTTGGTACAATTACAACACTTAAAAGGTATCTGGATGGGTATATGAACAGGAAAGATTTAGAGGGCCAAATGCTGGCAATTGGGACTAGATTTATATAGGATATGTTTGACATGGACAAGTTGGACCAAAGAGTCTTTTTCTGTGCTGTACATCTCTATGACTCTATAACTCTGTGCTTATATTCATCTCAAGCCTCATTTCTCTAAGCATGTAGGGCACCACAATTACAGCAGGGTCATTCTGAGGCAGGGAAGATAGATTTTTGAAAAATATCTTCTACATGAAAAATGGGCACTGTTGGCAAGGCAATGCAGCATATTTTGCTTTTCCCTAAATGTCTTTGAACTGAGGCATAGGTTAGGGCATTTCAGAGAGCAGGTAAATATCAACTAAGTTGTGTTGATCTTGAATTACAAGCTGAAAACAGTGATAGATTTCCTTTCCTAAAGGCCATTAATAAACCAAAATCAATATTCATAATATTTGCATGCTCACCATGTGGAGACCAGATTTCAGTTCCCAAATTATTTATTAATTGAATTTGAGACTATAGGTCCTAGCTATGGATATCTCAGCCAAGAACTTTCCTCCCTGGACTATGCTGATCTTGGTCCTACTGCTTCCCTCCCACATTGTCTGTGCAGTGTCTGCAATATCACTGCACCATGTCCTGTGTCCTCATTTCCAAATGATCAGATAAAGCTAGTGTAGCAGAATGCCTTCTAGGAGAAAGTGAGGACTGCAGATGCTGGAGATCAGAGCTGAAAATGTGTTGCTGGAAAAGCATACAACACCAGGTTATAGTCCAACAGGTTTATTTGGAAGCACTAGCTTTTCGAGCGCTGCCCCTTCATCAGGTGCTTGTGGAGTATAAGATCCTGTACAACCACCTGATGAAGGAGTAGCGCTCTGAAAACTAGTGCTTCAAAATAAACCTGTTTGACTATAACCTGGTGTTAGGTGATTTTTAACATTGGTTAGCCATGATCACTTTGTCTCTCTCTTAGAATTCTTCCTCCTTACCAGGATACATTTTTGATGAGCGCCATGAATTAAATCCTGGCACTGTTTGCTTACTGTCACTCCTGCTAATCTATCCATCCAGTTTACTTTAGCTAACACAATCCTCATTTCATTGTAATCCCTTTTATTTAAGTTAAATTCTCAAAGTGAATATTAAATTCTGTCATGATCACTATTTCCAAGAGAATCTTTTATTTTAAGGTCATTGATCAAATCTGCCTCATTCTCCATTAGCCGATCCAAGACAGCTTGCTTCCTGGTTGGCATCATAAGATATTGCTCTGGGAAACTCTCCACAATGCATTCTGGGAATTTGTTGTCATAGCTACCCTTTCCAATTTGCTTAGCCCAATCGTGATGAAGATTAAAGTCATAATAGCTTTTGCTTTATTCTTTTTTACATGTTCACATTATTTGCTGATTTGTAGCCTTTCTCACAAAATGGCTACTGTTTGGAGATCTGTACAATGCGCCTAACAATGTCTTCTTCCCCATGTTGTTTTGCTAACCTCTACCAAAGGGACTATATGTTATCGCAGGGAAAAAGTGAGGACTGCAGATGCTGGAGACCAGAGTTGAAAAATGGCTTATTTCCTGAAGAAGGGCTTATGCCCGAAACGTCGATTCTCCTGCTCCTCGGATGCTGCCTGGCCTGCTGTGTTTTTCTAGCACCACATTTTTCAACTCTATGTTATCGGAGCCTAGATCATCTCTCACAGCTACATCATTTTATCTCTCATTAACAATGTTAGTCCACCACTGTCACTCCAAAAGGTCAAATATCCCTGTTAAGTTCTTAGTTTAGATTGCCTTGAAACCATGTTTCGATAATGGGTATAAGGTCACAATCATTTATCTCGATTTGCGCCATCAGTTCATCTACCTTATTCTGAATGTTTTGTGTATTAAGATACAAAGCCTACAAATTTCCCTACACTTTTATGGTTTCTTGGTACATTATGAACATTCACACATTCTGTCGTATCCTTTTATTTTCTGGTAACAATCAATCCCATAATTCATGTGCAATCCTACCTTTGGCTTTATCTTTGACTTTAATGCAATTCAACCCATGCCCGTTTAGTTTGAAGCTCTATTCATAGCCATAGTCATGCAATTTGCCGGGACTCTAGCCCCAGCATGATTCAGGTGGAGCCTGTCCCATCGGAACAGCTCTGTCCTTCCTCAGGACTGATGCCAATGTCCACAATGACCTCAAACCTGTTTCTCCCAAACCAATCTTTGAGCTACATGTTTACCTCTTTAATATTGTTGACCCTGTACCAGTTAGCTCAGGTAGTAATCCAAAGATTACTGCCTTTTTGGTGCTGCTTTACAATCTGGCCCCTAGCTACTCATATTCCCTTAGCAGAACCTCTTTCTGCCTATATCATTGGTAGCCATGTGGATCTGACAACTGGAACTTTACCCTCACACTCCAGGTTCCTCTGCAGCCCATTTGAGATATCCTGAACCCGGGCACCAGTCAGGCGACACAGTCTGTCGGACTCCCGATCTAGACAACAGAAAACAGTCTTTTCCCTGAATATAACTGCATTTCTCTTTTCTCCCCTCCTCTTCAATGGTTCCCAATACCACAGTGCTATGCTCAGTTTGCTTATTCTTCCCACAGACCCCACTCTCATCCACACAGGGAGCAAGAATCTAAAATCTGTTAGACACACTCAAGGGCTCACACTCCCTCAGCACTATCTTCTGGACCTCTCTACCTACATCACTCATAGCCACACCCTCCCATCTCTGACCACAGACCAAATTAGAGGTAGTTTATCTCAGGAGTGTGATTACCTCCTGAAACATAGCATCCAGGAACTCACCCTCTCCCTGATGTATTGCAGTACTCAGACTCCATATCATCAACTCTGTGCCAGAGTTCTACAAACAACCAACACCTCATCCAGATGTGCTCATTATGAACCAAAATGGAGGCCACCAGCTCCCACATCATACTGGGGTAAGACATTGCCTGACCCTGCATCTCCGTTTTGTTTACTTAGCTCTTAATTTGTTTTTCTTTCAAACATGTCCTACTCGTCTTTTAATTTGTAACCTGTAAGTATTTTTTCTATTTACTTTCAATCTGAAAGTAACCCACAATAGATAGTCAAATTGGCAGCTATTACCAACCAATGAGCTAATGATTTACCTATGATGTCAGTTTTTCTTTTGTGTGGGGTTCCTGATTCTGGGCATCACTTTATCCTGGATATAAAGACCTGACAGACGATGAACCAAAAAGCCAGCAAAGGCTTCCCCTCGGCACTGAATTCCCACACTGCTCCAAAATCCCAAACTATAGTCTCACTCAGGCCGTGTCTCACTCCAGATGTCAGCTTTCTTTCCCAACTGCACAAAGCTTTCTGGTGAGTATATATTGAACAACCCTCCTCCAATCTGGGCCCAAACTCTCCTATTGTGGCCAAACAAAGGAAGAGGATTGAGTGTGATGGCAGCGTGAATACTCCATGAGCATTTATAGCCTTCACAGCACCTAAGCCTTTCACAAAGTGTGGTTAGGAAATATACTGCCCCAGAACTGATGTAGGTTTGACAGAATAAGCTGAATGTGATCCCTTCAGTGCACACCATGCATGTAGTGCTGGGGTTTGCAGGTGATTATCATATGTGACGGATCTGCACAGTAGCACAGTTAGATGGAGTGGTGCACCTATATGTGTCAGCTAGCAGTAAGTAGTTGGCACCAAATACCCTTGCAGCACTCTAAGGTGTGTTTCATGATGTTGTCCATACACCTCCAGTATTGAATCTGGTTTTGTGTAAGAGAACCAGCAGCAGGAGACATGGTGTGTGGATAATGGGATGACACTCAGTTGACAGGGTGTGGTACACAATTTCTCACAAGGATTTGTGCTGGGAGATTAGAAATGATGTTTAGGGAAGGTTCCCTAGATTGGTCGCTGGGGTGAGAGGGTTGCCATAGGATGAGATACTGAGTAAATTGTGCCATTTTTCTCTTTGGCGATGGATCTGATTGATACATATAAGATTCTGAAGGGACAGGGTCAAATCAAGAGTTTGCGTCCCTGGCTAGGAAATCTGAACCAAAGTGGAGAGGCAGTGACCTGGTGATATTATTACTAGACTGTTAATGCAGAAGATCTAGGTAATGTTCTGGAAACCTGAGTTTGAATCCTGTCATGGCAGATGGTGAAATTTGAAATCAACAAAAATATCTGTAATTAAGAGTTTAATGATGACATTGAAGCCATTGTCAGTTTTTGGAAAAAACGCTTCTGGTTCACTAATGCTCTTTAGGAAAGATGAAGTTCAATTTGGTAAATGTGAGGTTTTGGATTTTGGTACAACTAACAAGAGTAATGTTTATACAATTAGATTAGATTACTTACAGTGTGGAAACAGGCCCTTCGGCCCAACAAGCCCAATTAATAGTAGGGTCTTGGGTACTGTTGTAGAACGTAGGGATCTAGGGGTGCAAGTACATAATTTTTTTAAAGTTTGCTTCACATAGAGAGAAGATGGTTAAAAAGCCATTTGACACACTTGCTTTCATTGCACAGATTTTTGAGTATAGGAGTTGGGATGTTGTGTTGAGGTTGGACACGACATTGGTGAGGCCCCTTCTGGAGTACTCAGTCCAGCTCAGGTTGCCCTGCTGTAGGAAGGATGTTATCAAGTTGGAAAGGGTTTAGAAGAGATTACCAGGATGTTGCCAGGTATAGAAGGTTTGAGTTATAAAGAAAGGATGGGATTGTTTTTCACTGGATCATAGGAGGTTGAGAGGTGGCCTGATGGAGGTTTATAAAATAATGAGATGAATAGATAGAGTTGATGGTCGTTGCCTTTTCCCCATGCTGAGGAATTTCAAAACCAGGGGTCACATTTTTAAGGTGAGAGGAGAGAGATTTAAAAAAGACATGAGAGGTTATTGTTTTACAAAGAGGCTGTGGTTCCACACTCCCTTCCTAGAGTGTGGAATAAACTTCCTGAGGAAGTGGTGGCTGTGGGTACAATTATAACATTTAAAAGTAATTTGGATAAGTACACGAATAGGAAAGGTTTGGAGGGATATGGGCCAGGAGCAGGCAGCTGGGATGAGTTTAGTTTGGGATTATGTTCAGCATGGACTGGTTGGACTAAGGGGACTGATTCTGAGCTGTATGACTCTATGAAAGAAAATCTTTACCTGGTCTGGCCTACATGTGACTCCAGGCCCACAACAACATGGTTGACTCTTTACTGCTCTCTGAGCAATTAGGGATGAATTCCGGCCTAGCCAGCGATGCCCTCATCCTATGACTGAACAAACAAACCAAAGTGCACAACCTCAGGATAAAGGGGTTGAGATGAGGTGACATTTCTGTACTCAATAGGTTAGGAAGCTAGTTGCAGAGGCTTCATTGTTGAACATATTTAAGGCGAGGATAGGCCAAGTTGTAGTCGCTCAGACAATCCGAGGATCATGGGGAGTTGGGAGGAAAATGGAGTTAAAACCCAAGATCAGGCTTGATTGTTTTGAATGGCACAGCAGGTTTGATGACGTTTACAGTCTGCTTCTGCTTGTATCTTATTTCTTTACTCAGTTGGAAGCATAAAATTACAGTGGTGTTAATAGATTAAATGAATCAACAAAATTCTTGAGAACGGGTTTAAATGTTGGTAAATTGATTCAAGGAAAGGACAGAACAGAGTACTTAAAGATGTTAGGAAGCTCTGAAAGTTCAGGTGTAAAGAGACTTTGGGGGCTCTAAGTAAATCAATCATTAAAATCTCAAGAACGAGTACAGGTTCCTGGCTTCCTCTGCCCGCCAGATCTGTTTCACTAATAAGGAGCCAATACTCCTGTAGTGGCAGAGAGTAATATCATTAAACCAGATGTTGTTCTTTAACAGCGGCTGGTGATGTCAGGGAGTAGGGACTGTAAGTTAGGAGTGCTGTTGTAGTGAGCACAGTCAATGGTAGCAATTTCTAAGGTTGTTATTAGCTGTGTTCAGCAGATTCTTGCCCAGTCCGGAGAAGTTCTTGTGTAAGCCATGAGGGTTAGCAATCTACACTGGGTGAAGACCAGGCCCAAACTGAGATGCAATGCCTTTCATGGTTAAATTGCCTAAGACTAAGCATTGTTTCAGGTTACACTGGTAAAATTGTGTGAGAGGGAACAGAAGTATCAGTGGCTGTGGATCCAAACACCAAACAAAACCTACAGGAGAAATGAGGGAAGAAGAATGGGTGAGAAAGGAAATACATTGAGCTGCCTATTCATTTGATGTCAGATTTCCACAGACATTTAAACATGACTCAGATGTGGAATTCTTGCCTTAAATATATTCAATAAAGAAGCATCTGCAACTAACTTCCTAACCCTTTGAGTAAAGAAATATCACGTCATCTCAATCCCTTTATCCTGAGGCTGTGCACTTCGGGTTTTTTTATTCAATAGAGCACCAATTCTTGTTATCAGGGTGAAGGCATCCTCGTGTGAATAACAAACACAGGAACCTGGAACTCTGTAGGATTATATCGAATTATTTTTCTACAGACCCTATCTTTGCTGTTCCAAAGTCTTTAGCCTGTTGTCCGGGAATGACAAATTGATAGACCTTTGAAGGACAAATAAAGTCGACTTAAGTGTCTTGATCTGAAGAATTTTTAAAGTTTCCCTATTTTTATAAGTTCTCAGTACAACTTTTGACAAAAATCACTTTTACTACTTCAGTTGATGGGTAATCTGTTGTAGTTGTCTTTTTAAATCCCTCCTGTTCAACAGTTTCAATCGAGTTTTTCTTACTAATTTCTCAGGGCTATTATACATAATAATGAAAGTTTGGCTGAGTTTCAAAACTGAAGAAGCAGATTGATTGTCTAACAGAATAATTAAGTCTTAGTTGTCTTAAACATGGTTACTGAATAGAAGTGTGTAAATTCCTTTGAAATAGATTAAACACTTGAAATTTAAATATATTGAATAGGTTAATCAGACCTTTTAAGCAGAGGCAGGGTTTGTAATTTCGCAACTTGAACGAACCACTTTAGTAACAGATAAATAGCCCTTACTTTTTAAAGAGGCTAAGTAATTCGTGATCATCTTTATTTTCCCTCTTATCAGGGACAGACATAAACTAGGTTCATTTGGCCAAAGTTGTCAGAATTTGAAAGTGAGAATTGGTGCGACAGGTAAGTGTTCATAAAATTAAAAGTTTGTCCAATTACTGTTCTTTTCTGCTAAATGACCAAATCTTAAATGAAACACGATCATTCTAAATGGCTCAATTTATTATAATCACAAAATGAAAGCATAACTTTGAGCTGACATGTCCAGTGAGTACAGTTTAATGACAGATATTCTTCAATTATTTTGCACAGAATATATTTTAAATCTTTGGAGCAAGGTACAAATGAAACATAATTATTAGAAACAGGGAACATCACTCACTGATAATTTCACACTGCAATGATGGGCATTGATAACAAATGGGATAAAGTTTTAGCCTATAGCCTTTTATTATGAAAGGTGTAACAGAAGCATTGTTACATCGAAAACAGCAAATTTTAATAATGAATTAATATTACTGTTACTTTCTGGAGAAAATAAATGTCACTCTATTGTATTCAATAAAGAAATGCAAACATGTTAATAAGAATCAAGCGTGTTTAACTCTCTGTGCACCGATGAACCACTTGTGGACTTGTGGACATAGTATTAAAATCTGCTGATATAAAATATTCAAATCCATTTTCAAACTAACCACTGGCAGTACATTAAAACATTAAATCATCAAACATTTATAATGATCAGAGCTATATATCTTGGCAAGTCAGAAGTGAGGTCCTATGAGCATCCACCACGCAAAACTGACTGCAGAGCTAATTGGAAATTGATGCCTGAAGGAGGCAGATCCTAGAAGACTTGAGTCATTGAGCAGAAGATAGACTTTTGATTACAGCAGTATTTCTGGAAGCTAATCCAGGCGAGATTAAAATCTTAAAAGAATGATTTGATCTTTTACATTTGCTCACTGATAAGCACAAAATAAATGGCATAGTTACTGTATTGCTAATGTATACTGTTCTACTGTTTACATGTATCATATAGATTTTATTATTTTTAAAGTAGATGAGAATAAATGTCAAAACTCCATTTCAATTTATATTCTTAGAAGTGATTTATTTTCATAGCCAATTAAAACTGAAGATGACTTGGAACTGTTACTTTTCCATTTGTCATCATTCCATGATACCAACTCATGACTACAGGAACCAACAAACAGTAATGACCACAGATCAATGTTGGCAGATTTTTCAGTCACATTCTTCCCATCAATCTTTCAGAAATAGTTGGAATTGTCAGATGTATGCTACTGAACAATTGGATTGTTCAAGGAGCTTACTTAGCAATTAATAGACAGAGTAAACAGCTTCATGAAGCATAGAGTCACACAGTGGAGAACCTTCAGCCCATTGAGTCTGTAACACTAAAAGTATGTTACTTGTGCTTTCTCTATATTGATGCTGCCTGACATGCTGCGATCTCCAGCATCTACAATGATTCACTCCTATACTACCAGGTACAATAGTCCCACTTTCCTGCACTAGGCCCATAATTTTGAAGGTGATGACACTTTAAGCTCATCCAAATACTTTTTTTAAAGTTGTGAGGTTTTCTGCCTCAATTCCCCTCCCAGGCAGAACCTCCCACCCTCTGTTTTCCTAAGATCCTGCCTAAACCTCCTGTCTTTCACTTTAAAATAATGCCCCCTTGTCATTGATCCCTCAATTAAGGGGAAACAGCTGCTTTAAAACTGCTATAAATGTATACATTTACTTTGATATATGTATTTAGCATATCATATCTTCTCCATAATTAATCAACATATTGTGTTGGTCGGCTCTCCTGTCTATCAACCCTGATCACATATTGACTCACTTTTCATTCATCTTTGTCCATTATGAATGATTACGTTTTCTCCTTTCGGGTTTGCTATGTTGAATGCAACATTATTCCATGCCACAACTTTGTGCATTTGGTGGCTTTATGCAATGAAATAAAATTCACCTTTTGGGAAGCCAACAAACAGAATGTTTTGTCCATGGGCACTTTCAATTAACAATCAGAAATGCTGTTTTGCACATGTTGAAGGTCCAACACTTGTTTCAGGCAGGTCCTGTTGTATAATGCAATGTTTCTGGAAGGATTAATATTGGAGACTGCATTAAGCTTCTCCCAATCTGCTAAAGTCTTACAGTGCTGGGTAGGGAAGGGAGTAGTTGAGACAGATGTTTCATCATTGCCTCCCCATTGACTTACTTACTATATTTAACTAGCCAATCTAACTTCTACCTTTTGTTATCATGCTGACATGCAAGGATGCCAACTTCGTTTTTCAAGTTTCTTCATCTTTGTTCCACCTGATCCAGTGATGCCACATTCCAGAGGGGTGTCTCTGATGTAGACCATGAGATGTAGGAACAGAAGTAGGCCATTCAGCTTATTGAGCCTGCTCCACCATTAAATGAGATCTGATTGTCCTTGTTTCTCCCCACTCAAGGATTCACCCCTAATGTGGTTGACAGGCCCTACTGCTGTTTTCAACTCATTTCCTGCACTTCTGTACTCACCCTTTCTCCTCCTTTATCATTGCCTTTAGTTAAAGGATCCTTCTGCACCATTTCTAATACATCCAGCAAGCTGTAACAACCAAACACATCCTCCCCTTCTTTGCCTTAACAGTATTCCAGGGACTAATCCCTCCACAAAATCCCTGGTCCACTCTTCTGCCACTCTTAACAATTTGTCATATCCCATGGCACCTTCTCAAGTAATTTCAGGAAGTATAACAAATTCCCTTTTGCTTTTTCCCTCCACACTGTCCAGTATCCCAAACACAATTTTCAAGTGAAGAAGTGATTTTCTTGTACTTCTTTCAACCTGATCTACAATACCCATTGTTTCCAATGCAATCTTCCCTACATACATGAAACCAAACGCAGATTCGCTGAACACTTTGCAGACACCTCTGCTCTATCTGTCAGAATGACACCAATCTTCCAGTTGGCGGCCTTTTCAATGCACTGCACTGACATTTTGTTTTTGCCCAAGGCTTGCTATAGTGGTCCAGCAAAGCCCAATGCAAACTAAAGGATCAGCACCTCACTTCACTTTCTAGCCTCAGGACTCAGCATTGAAAGCAGTGGCAGGATTAGACAATTTTAACATGGATTTACAAAAAGAAAATCAAGCTTGACAAACTACTGGAATTTTTCAAGAATTCAATTCTTCAAGTGCAAGTAGATGGGACTAGTTTAGTTTGGGATTATGGTCGGCATGAACTGGTTTGACTGAATGATCTGTTTCTGTGCTGTGTGATTCCAAGGCTCTGTGAGTCCAAGACTCTATGACTCCAAGACTCTATGACTCCAAAACTCTGTGACTCCAAGAATCTGTGACTCCAAGACCTTATGACTCCCAAGCTATATGACTCCAAGACACAATGTCACCAGTAGAGCTGATGAGGAGGAGCCAGTGGATGTTGTTTATTTTGACTTTCAGAAAGTTTTTGACAAAATCCCACATAAGAGACTAGTATGTAAAATTAAAGCACTTAGGATTGGGAATAATGTATTGAGATGTATGGGTTATACGTGAAAAAACTAACTGGCAGACAAAGAGTAGAATAAACGGATCCTTTTTCAAATGGCAGGAAGTGACCAGTGGGGATCAGTGCTAGAACCCCAACTGTTCACAATATATGTCAATGATTTAAATGATGTAACTAAATGCAATATCTCATGATGTGCAGGTGTCACAAAACTGGGTGGGAGGGTTGGGTGAGAGGAAAATGCAGAATGTTTCAGTGTGATTTGGATGACCTGAATGAGTGATGCAATATAATGCAAATAAATGACAGGTTATGGTGTTTGGGAGCAAAAACAGTGTGGCAGATTATTATGCAAATTGGGAGAGAGGGATGCGCAATAAGACCTGGGTATTGCTGTAAACCAGTCACTGAAGTCACTCCATGTGCAGTGGTGATGAAGAAGGCAAATGGTAAGTTGGCCTTCACAGTGAGAGGATTTGAATACAAGAGCAGGGGTATCTTGCTGCAATTGTACAGGGCCTTGGTGAGACCAGACCTGGGTTATTGTGTGCAGTTATCTGTGAAAGGATGGTCTTGATGTGGACGGAGTGCAGCAAAGATTTTTGATTCTTGGGATGGCCAGAGTAACATATGAATCGAGGTTCAATCAGTCAGGATTATATTCACTGGAGTTCAGAAGAATGATACAGCTCTCATAGAAACATGTAAAATTCTAACAGGATTAGGCAGGTTAGAAGAATGTTCTGAATGGTGGAAGGTTGGAGAGGTCCAGAACCAGAGTCACATTCTAAGGATATGGTAAACCATTTAAAAATGACATAAGGATACATTTCTTCTCCCAGGGAATGGTGAACCTGTGGTACCACGGAAAGCTGTTGAAGCCTAAACATTGTATGGAAAGAGTTAGATCTAGCACTTGAGGTGAAAGAGATTAAAGGATCAGTGGGCAACATAAAAAATTGAGCTGAATGATCTGTCCTAATCATAATGAATTGCAGAACAGGCTGAAGGGCTGAATGGTCTCCTCTTGCTCCTATATATTATTTTTCTATGTATTAACTATTTCAGATCATGAACACCGACCTCCATTTTGTGTCTTGTTTGCATGGGTTTGCTCTTAGCAGAGCTGACATAGTTTCTGTTATTAGCACCTGACCATTAACACCTGTTATTCACCTGTACCTCTCCTCAGTAAGGAAGAGGGTTTCAGCAAGTTAATCTCAACCATACTCTATCAATTCCATTTCCAATACACATGTGTTTATTCCAATTATCTGACATTTGTCAAATATATGGAAATTTCCCAGTTAATAAATATACACTTTTATTCAGCATTAGCAATGTTCATTCAGAATAACCAGAGTCTGGGCTTCAGGGTGCTCTTCAATGGACATTTCTGAAGCAATAATTATTTATCAAGTTATTTTCTGCTCATTTCAATTTTTTTTCAGATATTTTGCTTTCAAATAATATATGTTCTTCTTCCTTCTTGTCAATTTCTCATTTTTGCTGAAAAAATCAGTTGCATTAAAATGCCAATGGACATTTTAACAACTGTCAAGTCTTCAGTAATCAGTATTTACCAGCAGCACATTCATAACTGTCTAGTGTCAACTGATTGATGCACTTAAGCTGCAAGGTCCAAGGGCAATACCAAGAGTAAGATTATAACCATTTTCTTCCCCAAAGGCAACCATCAACCCCCTTCAGCTGCTTACATAGATCTCATCTGTCACAACACATTAGATCAAGAATCCATTAAAAATGAACAAGTTACATCTTTGAATTGTGGGCCATAATACAACCTGGCTATTGAAATCCCCAAGAACAGTGTAATAACTCCCTTTTGGTCTGCTCCCTCTGTCTTCAAGGACTCAGTAAAACATCCATCCTCCCACCTAATACTTTCCTTTCCCCAAATCTTTCCCCTTTGGCAGTCTTGACTTTGTGTAATAGTATAGAAGGAGAAGTTTGTTTGATTTTCTCTCATTCCTTTATTTCCATTTAGGTTACAGATTTTACACTATTGCATAAAGGTTAAAGGAGTTTACTTCATGAGAGCTAAATAACGAATGTGCAGAGGCAGAGTAAGGGATGAAATCCTAGACTTGGTGCTTAAATGCATGATCGTCAATGTTGAATAATTAAGAGTTGCAGGTTGTGATAGTATTGGGAGAGTAAAGACTATGAAGGAACTTGAGCATGAGAATGAGAATTTTAAGCTGTAAACAGAATAATTCAACCCAGCGATCCTGAGGGTAATGGGTGACTGGGACTGTTCTAGCTTAGTACAGAATGCATACAACAGAGCTTTGAAATGAGCTGAAATTTATAAGAAGATCAGTTGTTTGGTGGGAGAGTATTGGAATAGTTAAGTCTGGAGGTGACAAAGATATAGATAGGGATTGATAGCAAATGGAGTGAGGCAGAAATGGACAATGTTTGGGACTATGCGTATTTTGTCAATGGAAATTCTCTGGGGCTAGAAATCAGTTTAGAGCCAAATAGCACTTTGAGGCTCTTGAGTCTGAACTCCCTTACTAAGATATTGTGGGTCTATTTACAGCAAATGACTGCAGCCGTTCAGGACGGCTGCTCACCTTCACCTTCTCAGAGACAGCTGTGAAGGGTAATAAATGCTGACTAAGCCAGTGATGCCACATCCTATGAATGTGTAATTAACAAAACAGTCAGGTTCAAACTGAGCCTGTGACAAGAGAGGGGACGAATTATCTGTTATGATAATTTAAAGTGATTTGCATTCCCATGAACCAAATTAAAGGAATCAAAGAATATATTTTGAATTGCATTGAATTGAATTTATTGTCACGTGTACCGAGGCACAGTGAAAAAACCTTGTCTTGCGAGCAATACAGGCAGATCAAAGTTTTAAGACTTTTACTGGAAGAAACAAATTAAAATCAATTGCACTGAAACATTATTTAGTAAACAATTAAAACTCTAAATTTTAGGAAGGAAAATGTTCAGCAGAGCAAAGGAAGAGCAAATAAGAGAGGCAAAGAAGATGTATGAAAAAATGTTGATAACAAACATAAAGGAGTATTCCAAAGTCTTCTGTAGGTGTATAAATGCTAAAAGTGGGAACTTCTCGAAACAAGAAATCAGATCAAAATGAATAGCAACATGGACAAATGTGGGTTGATTAAGGAGACTAAATAAGGACTTCATAAGTAAAAGTCATGTTTAACTAACTCACTAAAGCCTTTTGTTGGCCAAATGGACATGCTGGATCATGCAATGCGATTGATATGGTAAATGAGGGTTTCCAGACTTGTCAGCTCATGGTATAAAAGAGGCAGTAACAACACGCATACAAGAAGGCTGAGTGACATGAAACAGAGTGTAATGGTTAATTGATGGTTTTTGGGCTGGGGAATGGTTTGTTGTGGATTCCCCAAGTGCTGGGACCTGTTGTGTTCCATCTTATAGTCAGTATACCTTTAAGAGACATTGAATGTCAGTATATTGTTAAGAGACATACTTATGATATCATCACTAACTTGAAACATGTGATCTGAGAGCGTAAATGTCACTAACACAGTCTTAACTAGGAGCACTTGAAATGTGACATGCTGTTGGAGGTGTATTTTTCTGCTGTAAGCAAACAACCTAATAATAGCCCAGACACAGGTTTGCCTGTGAATGTAATATTTGTAAGCATTAATGCTGTAATAAACTCCTGTTGGATCTTTCAATATCATATTAGCAAAATATTGTTTCTTATATAATATGGGATAACAATCATCGCCACATCAGTCAGTATAATCTGCTGGAGACAAAACCTTCATTTGAACCATTGTTTTTTTTCTAATAGATGTTAATGATCTAGATCTATATCAGGATGACATGGTGGCTCAGTGGTTAGCACTGCTGCCTCACAGCACCAGGAACCCAGCTTTGATTCCACCCTCAGGTGACTGCAGGTGTGGACTTTGCCCATTCTCCCTGCGTCTGCAAGGACTTCCTCAGAATGTTCTGGTTTCCTCCCACAGTCCAAAGATGTGCAAGTTAAGTGGATTGGCCATGCCACATTGCCCATAGTGTCCAGGCATAGATGGGTTAGCCATGGGAAATGCAGGTTGATAGGGAAGTGGGGGATGCTGTCTGGATGGGAGGATTTTCGGAGGGTTGGTGTGAACTCGATGGGACAAATGGCCTGTTTCCACACAGTAGGGATTCTACGATTTCATTTTATGATGTTGGAGTACCAGGGAACAATTTCAAAACTTGCAGATGATACAAAACTTTGAAGCATTGTAAGATTATGAGGAAGATAGTCTAGAATGTCAAAAGGTCATTGAGAAGTTGGTGGAGTAAGTGGTTAGGTGGCAGGTAATTTTTGACACAGCAAAGTGTGAGGTGATGCATTTTGGTAGGAACATGGAAAGACAATACCAAACACTAAGGATGTCAGAGATTTGGAACCCTGGTGTATATGTACCTTAGTAATTAAAGAGCAAATACGAGAGGCAGAAAGAAGATATGAACAGAGGCTGGAAATGAACATAAAGGGAATTCCTAAAGTTTTCGACAGGTATGTAAATAATAAGTGTCAAAAGGAGGAGTGGAACTGATAAAGGGATTTACACATGGAACAAGAAGACATGGATGAAGTTTTATATGAACACTTTAAAATCAGTATTTACGAAGGAAGAAGCTATTATTCAGGCCAATTGAAAGAGGAGGACATCAAGTTACTGCAAGAATTTAAAAATTGATAAGATACCATTAGACAGGCTGTCTGTATCTAAAGTCAACAATGAACTAGGATGTGAAACTTCTGAGGATACCGAAGGAAATGAACAGATGACAGGACATTAAAGGTGGCAGGACAGATTGAGACAATAATTTATAAAACTTACAATATTCTCAGCTTTATTAAGAGGGGTGAAAAACAAGAATAAGGAGGGATGTTGATCTTATACAATAAGCTAGTTTAGCCTCAACTGGAGTCTTGCATCTAGTTCTGAGTATTGTACAGTAATTTCTTCTATAATGTGATAGTCACATTCCTGTGCAACCCTGAACTATACAAAAATCACGCAATAAAAGTACCAGTTAACATGTGGGCAATGTAATCATGTTACAACCAAAACACATTTTACAATGTTTGCATTTTAGAAACAGAATTCCCTATTCAACCGATCACTTTATTGCCAATTTGCGTTAATGAAAGATGCAATATCACAGAACTGACTGTATTTTAGGGTGCACGTGAAGGCATTGGAGGAAGCACAGGAAAGGTTTAAAGGAATGATTTCAGAAATGAAAAAGTTCAATTATGAAAACAGAGTATTGAATTTGGGACTGTTTTTCTTGGAGAAGCTGAAGCTTAGAGGCAATCCGATGGAAATATTCAAAGCTAGAAAGTAATCTGGATAGAATAAAAATGGAAACAATCTTCCCATTTGTGAAAAGTTTAAGAACAAAATGGCACAGATTAAAACTAATTCATGAAAAAATCGTGATATAAGGGAGAATGTTTTCATGCAGAGCGAGCTTAAGCTCTGGATAGCAGTGCATAAATCTGGTTGAGGCATGCTCAATCAAGGCATTTGAAAGGAAATTATGTTTATTTGCAAAGGAGCAAAGTGTGGAGCTCTGGGGAGAAGAGAGGAGAATAACACTGGCTGAGATGATCATTCAGGGAGCTAGCACAGGCCTAACGGGTGGGATGGCCTCCTTCTGGACTGTCACTGTCACAATTCTGTAATTCGTCTCCGGGATTTGCATTAACATTAACGTCACGTACTCCCACATGAAGTAGTAGAAGGTCAGATGCAAAGTAATATCTGTTTTGCTGCCCAAACAGTGTGCTTTCATGCAATCCTTAGAAAAGATCTATGTAAACAAATTGATCAGCTGCATTTTGTGAGTGAAATTGTCATTTGCGTTTTGAAGCTAATATGCTTCACACTCCTGCAATTTTAAAATCGTATTATATCCATTAAAATAGCAAAATAATATTAGTTCTAATATTTTCACTGAAAATCTCTAATTAAAATATTGCCACTTCAAACAAGACTAGATCACAAGTTGAATATTGATAAGAAAGTTCATGCATCACAAAATACTGACATCATAGCATCCAACTGCCCCTTAACTGCCTTCAATGATTTTTCTCTAGTATTCCACTCATCCCAAGCACTGACTCATTGTCGTATGAATATGAAATTCCTGGCATTGCTGAAGAAATTTTCTTTGTCCTGAGCTACTGAAATGTTCATATTTTTGTGCTTTCCAACCTCCAGGTATATATGACATGAAAACGGGACCTCGAACTATTCAGGCCTTTGTTCCAGGAAGAAGTGGAGAATCCTGAGAGCATCCTGATGCTACAGTCAAGATATAGAGTGGTGCTGGAAAGGCACTGTAGGCCAGGCAGCATCCGAGGAGCTGGAAAATCGATGTCTCGGGCAAAAGACCCCCATCAGGATTCCTGAAGGGCTTATGCTGGAAACGTCGAACAACCCCCGGTCCCCAGATGCCACCCAACCCGCCATGCACCTCCAGCACCACTCCAATCCTGACTCTAATCTCCAGCATCTGCAGTACCCATTTCCGCCTACTGCTACAGTCAGCCGAGCATACAAAACTACCAAACTTTGCAACAGATATAATTTGTCACACGTATCCAAAGGTTGTCCAAGCTTATCGATATCAGTAAAGCATGTGGCGCCAAAAGACTAGGGAACTGGACTTGACGCACCTGCATGTCCACATGACAAGCCAGACCCCAGAATAAAACATAGATACAAAACCACAACACTTGCAATAGGCAAAAGTGTTAAGAAGGTGCACAAAATACAAAAGGCAGTGAGGTTCAGAACCAGTCAATTGGCAACTTTCATAAATGACCAAACTTTCATATTATTATGTTAAGCGCATATACCAGATGAACAGTTTTTATCATAAGCTTTTAAATCTATTAATATCACACCTCCTCAAAAGACGGGACAACTCAACATAAAAACTAAAATCAACATTGGAGCTAGTGACAGCATATCACTACTACCCATACTGAAAGTTATTACCTCATCAAGTAGCAGTCCATGGTACAACATATGAGACACTATTTAACACGTAACTGATCACTAATCCCTTGCATTGGCAGATTCACACTGCAGTAGCACCTCACCTTGGTTTCCCAAAATCATTTACCAGGGAGATATCAACAGTCCAGCAGTGCATGTATATCACCGTACATAGTCCTCAGTATAAGCGCAGTTCAAACTATATCCGCTGTGGCAGTACAGACCACATGTGACACAATTAAATATTGTCCTGCATGGACATGTCTTTGAAGTGAGTTATAAGCCAGGTACCAGGAAGATTAGTTTTCCTTTTTGATTTACAGCATCTGCAATTCTTTTGGTTTTTATTTAATATTTAACCCACTGCCACATCTCTTCCAGGCATGCACATCTTGAAGTTCTGCTCCTCTCTCTGACGAAATTTCCATTGCAATCTTTTTTCATATCCACCAATATTAATTTCACTGTCATCCCTGGTGTTTGTCCCTCTTCAGTACCTACACAGGCACTGTACCCCAACTCTTCCACCGTTACATTGATGACAGCAATCAGTGTAGCATACTGCACGCAGGCTGAACTGCAGCAGTTCATCGACTTGGCCCACAACTTCCATCCCACCCTTAAATTAACTTGGTCCATCTCGGACACCTCCCTCCCCTTTCTTGACCTCACCATTTCCATCTCTGGTGACGGTCTGCAGATGGACATCTACTACAAACCTACAGACTCCCATAACTACCTGGACTACACCTCCGCCCATCCATTATCCTGCAAAGACTCCATCCCATTCTCCCAATTCCTCTGCCTCTGCCACACTTGCTCGGATGAGGAGACATTTCACATTCCAGGTGTCCACCTATTTTGAGCAACGCACTTTTCCTCCCTCAGTCATCTATACAGCCCTCCATTCCCCTCTGCAACACCTCCATTCTCCGTTCCATCACTCTAACCCCCTCCCACTTCCAACGCAATAAGGACAGAGATTTCCTTTTCATCATCTACCACCCCACTTGTCTTTGCATCCAATGCATCATCCTCAAACACTTCTACCTACTCAAAACAGACCCCACCACCAAGGACATCTTCCCCTCCCCAACTCCTCTCAGCCTTGCGCAAGGACTGTTCCCTCAGACAGTCCTTGGTTCATACCACCCCCACCACTGAACCTTCAGGTAGCTTCTCCGCAACCAGAAAAGATGCAAAACCTACCAGTACAGAACTCCCTTCACCTCCATCCAGGGACTCAAACAGTCCTTCCAGGTGAGACAGAGGTTCACCTGCCTCTTTTCCAACCTAATTTACTGTGTCAGGTGCTTCCGGTGTGGTCTTCTCTACCGAACATAAACTTAGGGACTGGTGGACTGAGCAACTCAGCTGGGCCTGCAGAGACCATCTGGACCTCCCAGTCATTGCCCAATTCAATTCCCCCAACCATTGCCTTGCTGGCATGACCATCCTTAGCCTCCTCCATTGCCAAACCAAACCACAGCGCCTATTGGAGGAGCACCACCTCATCTTCTGTCTGGGCATCCTACAGCCCGGAGGACTCAACACTGAGTTCTCCAATTTCAAATTACCTCTCTTCCCATCCCCCAACTCCCTTTCCAGCCCCTCCCCCTACCTGTCACTGATCCCTGCCTTCAACCGGATTCATTCCTCCCACTGACCAACCAGGTTGTACCCTCTACCTGTCTTCACCTATCCCCACGTCACCACCCTGCCCCCACCACCCCCTTTTATCTGCAGTTCTCCCCACACCCATCCCCAATCCTGAAAAAAGATTACACCTGAAATGTTGGCTCCTCTACCTTCCAATGCTGCCTGGCTTGATGTGTTCTTCTAGCCACCTGCTTGTCTATTTTTGATTCCAGCATCTGCAGTTTTTTTTGTCTCACTCTTGGTGTTTGACCAGGTGTCTGCTAAAACTTGCTTCCACAGCCACATCGCATTCCTCAGTGGCTATCTCCATTGCAGACTCAATTCAGGTGGATTCAAACGAAAGTTTCATCCCTCATGCTTTGAATCCACCCAAAACCACAGGTATCATCATGATCTTGAACATTCCGCAGACAACTACTATCCTGAGGTTCACACTCAATGCCATGAGGTATCATATACACACTCTTGACCTCTCTGTCTCTATCAGCATCACATCACGCTAGCGCAGGGCTGTACCACTCTACAGTTCCACTTCATCCTTTGGATCATTAGCTACACTCACCAGAAACATTTCCTTTTCCTTTCAGGAATCAAGGCCATAAGATGCAACAACTCAGAGATACCGTGGTCTTCTGGAACCTTCCTTCCCCTCCCCTTCTCTCTGATTCCAACCCCTCCCCAACCCCACCTCCTGTTCACCAATTCTCCTAACATTCTGCTCTCTGATGCTGAATGCTCTGTACTCAGCAACGGTCTCAGTTTTATCCTTCTACATCCCCTCCTTTAATGAATTTCAGGCACAACATGACATCAAACTCTTCTTCTGTCGTCTTTGCTTCCATACCCTGTTGGGCAAGTGTCCTCTCCTCCACACAGACACCCCTTCGCCCAGCTCCAATACTCTACCCTCCAGCTGGACCCTGCCCTCCAGCCTTTTACCTGCACTCAATCTGTTCATTGAAAACTATCGACATGACAATGGTCGCCTCAATTTCTTTGCCTTCCGCACCCAGTTGAATCCAATTCCCTCCAAACCGACTGCATTCTATGCGCTTAGATCATACTTTGACTGTTAATAAGCCTGCCAATGGGGGTGGTACTGTTGTAGAGAAAATGAGGTCTGCAGATGCTGGAGATCAGAGATGGAAATGTGTTGCTGGAGAAGCGCAGCAGGTCAGGCAGCATCTAGGGAACAGGAGAATCGACGTTTCGGGCATTAGCCCTTCTTCAGGAATGAGGAAAGTGGTACTGTTGTAGTTTGGCGTACTGACCTCTACATTACTGAGGCTGAGCACCAGCTCTCAGATGTCTCCTATCTTCCCCCGGAGCATGACCCCACCGTGGAATATCAGGCTGTTGTATCAACTATGGTCACTGACCTTATTTCATTTGATGATCTCCCCACCACCAATCCACAGTCTCCAAACTGATAGTCCCCCAGCCCCACACAACTCACTTCTACCACCTTCCAAAATCCACAAACAGGACTGCCAGGGCAGACCCATTGTTTCTGCCTGCTCTTGCCACACAGAACTCACCTCTTCCTACCTTGACACAGTCTTTTCTCCCCTGGTCCAGTCCCAGCCAAAGTACATCCGTGATTCCTCTGACCCTTTGCACCAGTTTAGGAATTTCCAGTTTGAGGGCTCGAGCTGCCTCCTCTAACATGGACGTGCATCGCCCAATCAGGATGGTCTCAGGGTTCTCCGCTTCTTCGTGGAACAAAGTCCTGAACTGTTCCCACCCTCCACCACCCTCCTCCACTTGGCCAGGTTCGTCCTCAACTTCAACAACTTTTAACTCCTCTCATTTTCTTCAGGTCAGAGGGGTGGTCATGAGTAGCTGCATAGGCCCCAGTTTTTCCTGTCTCTTTGTGGGGCACATGGAACATTCCTTGTTCCAGTCCTACTCTGGCTCCCACCCATAACTCTTTCTCTGATATATCGATGACATCATCGGTGCTGCTTCTCTCTCTCTCATCCGGAATTGGAAAAGAATTGATTTTGCTTCCAATTTGCACCCCACCCTCACTTTCACCTGGTCCATCTCTGACTCCTCCCTTCCTTGACATCCGTTTCCATTTCTGGAGATAGACTAGCCACTAATATCTACTATAAACTAATCGATTCCCACAGCTACGTGGACTATACATCCTCACACCATTTCCAGAAAAGACTCCATTTCATTCGCCCAGTTCCTCTGTCTCCGTCACATATGTTCCAATAAGGCCAATTTCAACAAGGGAGCTTCCGAAATGTCCACCTTCATCCTCAACCAGATTCTTCAGTACCATTGCCAACGGGGCCCTCAACCAAGTCCAACCCACCTCCCACACTTCCGCCCTCACCCCTTCTCTTCACTCCTCAACAGCGATAGGGTTCCCCTTGTCCCAGCATACCATCCCACCAGAAACTGCAGCCCTCCAGACTCAATATCAAGTTCAATAAGTTTAGGGACTGAACTCCCCTATGTCCTTGTCTGCCACAGAAGGCTAGGGGGCCAAGTCACTGAATAAAGTCAAGAAAGAAATAGATAAATGTTTATATTTTAAAGGCATCAATGAGTATGGAAAGAAAGAGGGAATATAGATTTGAGGTAGAGGATCAGTCATGATCATATTGATTGGTAGAGCAGACTCGAAAGTCCAAATAACTACTAGTCTATGTTTCACAAACACAGTTTCTGCTTTGCAAATCCATGCTGACTCATCTTGATTGTATTGATCAGTTCCCAATTAATAGATTCCATCATTTTCCCAATTACAAATGTTAGTTTCACTGGTCTATGGCATATTGCTCTTTTATCTGACAGCTCGCTGTTTTCCAATCCACTGAAACCTTTCCAAAATCTGGGAATTTTGGAAGACTAAAATCAATGCATCTTTGCCACCACATATTTTAAGATAATAGTTAGCAGGCCATTGGGTCCAAGGGACTTGTCAGCTTTTAATTCCATCAATTTTCCCAAAGCATTTTTAATTCCAATATAATCATTTTGAGTTCTTCCTCCATTTTGCATCTTTACTATTCTTGAAATGTTTCTATGTCTTCCAGCATGAAGACAGACAGAAAATATTTGTTTAAAGTCACTGCCATCTATTTCCAATTGGTAATTCTTCAATCTCACCCTCTAAGGCATTTAAAACATTTATATCAGCTCCTCCTATTC
This sequence comes from Chiloscyllium plagiosum, assembly GCF_004010195.1. NCBI lineage: Eukaryota > Metazoa > Chordata > Chondrichthyes > Orectolobiformes > Hemiscylliidae > Chiloscyllium > Chiloscyllium plagiosum. The sequence continues at coordinate 136,059,130 of NC_057711.1, read as the reverse complement.
CTTTATGTGCTTTTTGGACATACAATTCATCCTTACATTTCATGTTAAGTTATTCACATATAGAGTCATAGAGTCAAAGAGCCATAGAAATGTACAATACGGAAATAGACCCTTCGTCCAACTCGTCCATGCCAGCCAGATAACCTAAATAAATCTAGTCCCATTTGCCAGCACATGGCCCACATCCTTCTAAATACCTTCTATTCATTTACCCATCCAGGTGCCTTTTAAATGTTGCAATTGTACCAGCCTCCACCACTTTCTCTGGCAGTTCATTCCATACACGTACCACCCTCTGTGTGAAAAAGTTGCTCCTAGATCCCTTATATATCTTTCCCCTCTCACCATAAACTTGTGCCCTCCAGTTCTGGACTCTCCCAACCCCGTGAAACGACCTTATCCATGCCCCTCATGATTTTATAAACCTCCATAAAGTCACCCTTCAACCTCTGATGTTCCAGGGAAAACAGCCCCAGCCTATTCAACCTCTCCCTATAGCTCAAACCCTCCAATGCTGGCCACATCCTTGTAAATCTTTTCTGAACCCTTTCAAGTTTCACAACATCCTTCCAATTGGAAAGAGACCAGAATTGCACACAGTATTCCAAAAGTGGCCTAAGTTCTGAGTTTTATTTCAGTCATTCTTTGCTGGTTTCTTGTGTTTTCCCAATATTTTGACGCGCCATTAATCTTTGTAGTATCAGTACTTCTTTCTTTCAATTTAATACTGGTGTTAATTGTCTTAGTTAGCCAGAGGTGCTGCAATCTGAAGTGGTACAACCTATCTTCATGTGTCGCAGCGTGCTATGGCAACCGCTCTGCCCAAGACTGCAAAAAATTACAGCAAGTTGTGAATGCAGTCACCATGGTTGTTGGAGGTCAGCCATCTCAGTTGCATGACATCTCAATAGGAGCTCCTCAGGGTAGTGTCATAGGCCCAAACATCTTCAGTTACTTCATCAATGACCTTCCATCCATCATAAGATCAGATGTGGGTATGTACACCATGCTTGCACAATGTTTGTGACTCCTCAGATACTGAAGCAGTCCATATCCAAATATAGCAAGATCTGGACAATATCTAGCCCTAGGTTGACAAGTGACAAGTAATATTTGCACCACACAAATGTGAGGCAATGATAATCTCCAATAAGAGATTATTTAACCATTGCCCCTTGACATTATGTGGAATTAAGATCAGTGAATCCCAGACTAACATGATCATGGCTTGGACTTGCCATATAAATGCAATGGCTACAAGAAAAATCAGAGCTAGGAGTATTGCAGCAAATAATTCACCCCTGACTCCATCAAATCCTATCCACCATTTACAAGGCAGAGTGGAGATAACATGTTAGTGTTACTTTCAGTGACAGTTGAACCTTTAAAAATAAGGTTTAGTGGACCTTATCAAAATGAAAGGAGATTGTGTGAGGTGAATTATTAGATAAGAACACCACAGAGAAGGAACTCTCATGGAATGTGACAGCAGGTGAATATTGTCAAAGGGTATTTTTATAGGGAAGGAAAGCTAAAGGAGAATGTGTTACTGGTTACAACACAGAGTGATGAGCCAAGTTCAGAGGACTCTGAATTGGGTATTCCTCAGATTAAATTGGACAATGAGGAAGTTCTCAAAAATTGGGATAAATTATTGAGTTACCTTCCAATGGAATATGGAAATGACCTGAAAGAATCATTACTATCATATGGGGAGATATGTGGGAATGATCTGGGAAATCCTAATCTAATTGTGTATAATATAGATATAGTTGGTTCTGATAAAACATGATAGTTCCATTCTCGTACAATTTAAACTAATGGGACCGGAATCACATTATAGCCAATACAGGTAAGGAAAGTTTGTGTTCTACAAATAACAGTCTAGATCTTCAGTCACATTAAAGCTAATTCGTGTTGAAGAAACACACATTATATCAGAACCAACTGGATAGGAAATGCTGTTCCAATTAAGCAACATTCTTATTGATATAACCCTCCAAAGTTGACGCACATTCAATAAGAGATTGAACGCATGCTTAAAAACAACACAATTGAAGTGAGTTGCAGTGACTGGAGCTCACCCATTGTAATGGTGGCAAAACTAGATGATACTCAACAAATATGTGTGGGCTATCGCAAAGTCATTGCAGTCATAAAGTCCGAAGCATATTGATTCCATATTTGGAAAACTGTATTGAGAAGGTGGGACAAGCAACTCTACGTTGGACTTATTAGAGGATACTGGCAAATAGCTTTATCCAAAGGAACAATGACAACTTCAGCTTTTGTGACACCGAATGGACCAGACAGCTTCACAAAGAGGTGCAACAGAAGGAAGAATGTTACTGAACATGTCAAGCCCCCACATCTTCAACCAAAACCAGAGGGCTCACAACCTCGTCATATTGGGAAGGCAGAGAAATGATGGGACCATCAATGAGAGAATACTGTGATTGCGAGTCTGCAATAACCAAGATTCTACCTTGTCCAAACAGGAAATAGCATCATCCAAAGTAACAGGAGTGCCTTGATTCACTACAGCAGAATCCCTCAGGAGGAAACCATCACCAAACAACTGTTAACATTCAAGACTAGTAATGAAGATACACAAAGAATGAGTATGGAACACACAGACCATATGCAACCACTAAAGGAACTTCTTATATATTTGGGAAGATTGGTGAAACCACCCAGAATATTATCCCTGTCATAGTAAAATCTTTTGAAGAAGGAGCAGAGGAAATGTAAATAGTGAATGGTGATTTTAAAAATCCAATAAAGAGTTTGGGGTATTTTTTCTTTCATTCATTCATGGGATGTGGATGAGACTGGCCAGCATTTCTTGCCTGTCTCTCGTTGCTCTTGAGAAGGTGATGGTGAGCTACTTTCTTAAATCGCTCCATGCACAGGCTGTAGGTAGATCCACAATGCCTTTAACATATGGAGTAAAAGGTTAGCAGTTTGCATATTCTATTAATAGCTACATAACATATGCATAGAGAGTCATGTCATGATGAGAGCAGATCACTTGGGACAGAGATCTGTTCGTAGAAACTGCTGGTGAAGCCGTGATCTACTATTCTGAGACAATAAAGTTGTACTAGTTTGTACTAGCTTTGTGTTCAATCCTTTTATGTATCAAGCTCCTGCAAAACATTCCTGCAGCAACCAATCTTTTCACTTTACAGATTTTGAATAGATTTGCACTGAATTTCCAGCATTGTATGTTTTTATCTCAGGGTTTAAACAGTTTGATGACGTTTGGGTTTGTTTGAACAAATATCTCCTTATCTGATTTAGAATTGTGATTTTTTTTCCAATTCATTGAGATGAAAATGCAAATTGTTAAAATGAAAGTCTTATTATAGTTTTTATGCCGACACAATTATTTCCAGTTTATTAATCTCAACTTCTTAAAAAAGCACAGCATCTTCCATTGGTGCAATAAGAAATTACTGATTAAAATGAATAATCTTTAACAACTTGAAAGAAAGAATTCGATCACAATGTTTACAATACTGTAATACATAGAGTCATAGGGATGTACAACACAGAAACAGACACTTTGGTCCAACTCGGCCATGCTGACCAAATGTCCTTAATTAATCTAATCCCATTTGCTAACATTTGGCCCATATCCCTCTAAACTGTTCCTGTTCATGTACCCATCAAGATGTCTTTTAAATGTTGTTATTGTATCAGCCTCCACCATTTCCTCTGGCAGTTCATTCCACACATGCACCACCCTCAGTGTGAAAAAATTGCCCCTAAGGTCCCTTTTAAAACTTGCCCCTCTCACCTTAAACCTATGTCCTCTAGTTTTGAACTCCCCTACATCAGTGAAAAGACCTTGACTATTTAGCCTATCCATGCCCCTCATGATTTTGTATTTTCCCCTCCAGGGAAATTAGCCCTAACCTAGTCAGCCTGTCCCTCAAGCGCAAACACTCCAAACCCAGCAACATCATTGTCAATATTTTCTGAACACTTTCAAGTTTCACAGCAGCTTTCTTATAGCAGGGAGACCAGAACTGAGTGCAGTTATTCAAAAATGGCCTAACCAATGTCCTGTACAGCTATTACATGTCCTTACAACTCCTACACTCAATTCACCAACCAATGAAAGCAAGCATGCCAAACACTGACTTCACTAACCTGTCTTTCTGGGACTCTACTTTCAAGGAACTATAAACCTGTGTATAAATACACATGCACTGTTTTTTTTTAAAATACTGTATGAATTGTACTGAAACAACTTTACTGTTTATCAGACTGTTTGTTAGTCTTTTTATGTTTGCTCTTCCTTTCTTATTATTTTCATGAAAAAGCACTTTATACTCCTCAGTGTTGTAACATTGCAACAGTTCTGATATTTTTAATATTATTTTGAAAACACTTTAACTGTTCTCCAATTTTCTTGATTCCAGTCATTTTTTTAAGCATTGGTCAACCTGATGTTCTAGTTACTGTCTCAAACTATTTCCTATTAATACAGCTTGGGTTCTTCCTGTAAAGTTTAATTTTGACCTTCAGGATTTCATATGCTCTTATGATCTGAATGTTGAAAATTTCAGTTAACCCAGCACTCAACAGAGATTTAGGAAACAGACTTCCAGATATCCACTACCCTCTGTGAAAAAGTATCCCTTTCTCCAAAACGGCCTGGCTATGTTTTTTAAGAGTCATTTTCGATTCCCATGTCAGAAGAAATGTTTGCTATGTCTCTAAAGCAGCGAACCCCATTCTTTGTTTTAAAGACAGTGACTCATTCATCTCTCAATCTTTTGATTCAAGGAATTACAATCCAGCTTTAAGCAACCTACACTACCCCTTCTATGCCTTGATAGAATAATCTGTGCTGTATCATTTCAAAGGTTAATATATCTATCCTGAGATCTGCTGTCGGAAGTTGAACACTATATTTAAGATGGAGTCTGACCGAATCTTTGAGTATGTGAAGCATGACATTTTCCTTCTTGTTTTCCTGTTCCCTTGAGGCAAAGGTGAAAGGTCCGTTAGCCTTCTTGATGATGAATCAGACTCATGGACTCATAGAGATCTACAGCACATATAACAGCCCTTTGGCCCATCATTCTATGCTGGTCAAAAACAACACTTAATTAATCTAGTCCCTTTTCCAACACTTGCCCCAACACTTGGATGCCTTGACATCACACTTCTTAAATGTCATGAGGCTTTACAGGCAGTGAGTTCAGGATTTCCACCACCTTCATAGAATCCCTACAGGGTGGAAAAAGGCCCTTCAGCCCAACAAGTCCATACTAACCCTCTGAAGAGTAACCTATTATTTTATTTACCCCTGACTAATGCACCTAACCTACACATCCCTGAACACTATGGGGAAATTTAGCATGAACAATTCACCTAACCTGCACATCTTTGGGAGGAAACCCAAACAGACACAGGGAGAATGTACAAACTCCAACACAGACAGTCACCCAAGGCTGGAATCGAACCTGGGTCTCTGAAGCTGTGAGGCAGCAGTGCTAACCACTGAGCCACTGTGCTACCTATCACCTTCTGGGAGATGCCACAGTTGACATCACTAAAACATTATATGCTAAGATAAATAATTTAAGTGACATAATGGTAAATGTGATCGATTTATTTTAAATGAGCAGATCTCATTTTCATCTTGTTTAGGTTGTTTTAGTAAGATAGGGTTTCTGCTTGATCTAACCCCTTAACTTTGCCACATATTCATGATCATAATTAGAGTCGTAGTGTCATAGAAATGTACAGCATGGAAACAGACCCTTCTATCCAACTCATTCATGCCAACCAGATAATTTAGTCCCATTTGCCAATATTTGGCCCATATCCCTCAAAACACTTCCTATTCATGCACCCATCAAGATGCCTTTTAAATGTTGTAATTGTATGACTTTCTCTGGCAGCTTATTGCATAGATGCATCACCCTCTGTGTGAAAATGTTGCCCCTTAGGTCCCTTTTCTATCTTTTCCCACTCATCTTAAACCTGTGCCTTCTTGTTGTGAACTCCCCTACTCTGGGAAAAAGACCTTGACTATTCACCCTATCCATGCCCCTCATGACTTTATAAGCCTCTATAAGATCACCACTCAGCCTCCGATACTGCATGGAAAATGACCCCAGCCTATTCAGCTTTTCCCTGTAACACTCTAACATCTTTGTAAATCTTTTCTGCACCCTTTCAAGATTAATAATATATTCCCTATAGCAGGGAGACCAGAACTGAATGCGGTATTCCAAAATTATGGCATGTTGTCACAACTACCAGGCATGTCTAAGTTTAATCTGTGAACTATAAATTACATAGCTTATTTAATATCCCCTTTTAGTGTTTTCACTGTTCCAATTTTAAAATTGCCTGCAGCAAAGCGTAAGCTCTAAATACAATTTCTTTACTTCATAACTATTGCTGAAAATTCCTAAGGAAAAATGTGATACAATTATTAGATAAAATATGGATTCAGAGATTAAAAGTAGAAATGCATAAAAAGATACTTACAAGGATTAAAGTCAGTTCATCTTATTAATGGTGCAGGTCGATCACGTATACAAAGATTTTTCTTACTGTGGTAAAGAGATTAAAACGTTAATGTCAGAATTCATCAACTGGAATGGCTTGTGTTGTGGAATAGTTGGTGATTGTTTCTGCAGGTAGACTTGCTAAATAAGGCAAGCTTTGAGAGAGAGAAAGAGAGTGAGGTGTTTCTTGAATTAGTTCTGCAATTATCGCATTTGCTGATTGCATTGGCTCCTCTGGCAGAGCTATGGTTCAGTTCTGATTCAAATCTTTCTCCTCTGCTGAGATGTTTCCTCAGATCTTCCTTAAGCGTTCTGTTTAAAATGGTATCTTACAGCTTTAACAAACCAAGCCTGAGGTGGCTCCTGGGTTTACTTTTCACAAACCTTTGCTTTGAAAAGCAGTTATGTTGGAATTCCCTCTGGAAATTTCTTCTAATCTCTTAGGTCCCTCTGAATTATCACATGTTTAAGGACCCACTGTAATGTCCAAAGGGGTAAAATGATTCCTTTGTGTTTGCTATTGAGATATTGAGGTCTGTTTGCTTTCTCCAGTATTTAGTGGTCCCATTATCAGTACTGGCTGCAAGACCAATATAACTGGTGCATATCTTGTGATGTGGTGTAGTGTCTCTCCCCCTGAATTGGAAGGACCAAGTTAAAGTCCCAACAGCTCCAGGAGTATGTTATAACATCTCTGAACAGGTTGATTGGAAAAATAGAAGAACAGTTTTACTGATGGCAGGGCCCATATTACTGGTGTCACAGCAAGTTTTATCTAATGGTTCAAAAACCCACAGTATACTGGTCTTTTACTAATTCTATAACAAGAATATTCCTTCTGACAGCCATTTTTATATGCTGTGTCTATTATTTAGATTAGATTGGATTAGATTCCCTACAGTGTGGAAACAGGCCCTTCAGCCCAACTAGTCCACACCGACCCCCCAAAGAGTAACCCATCCAGACCCATTCCCCTTAACTAATGCACCTAACTCTATGGGCAATTTAGCATGACCAATTCACCTAACCCGCACATCTTTGGACTGTGGAAGGAAACCAGAGACCTGGAGAAAACCCACACAGACATGGGGCGGATGTGCAAACTCCATACAGACAGTCACCCGAGACTGGAATCGAACCCGGGTCCAAATTAACCTTTATAAAATATATAATATTATAATTACATGGTTATGAGAAGGACGTTACTCCAATTCTGCTGTTGCTGGATTGCCTATTTTGTTTGAAGGTAAAGGAAAATTATGTGGTTCGATTTAACCTGTCCTCCTGGCGCATCAGGTACCACTGACAGACAAACATACATAAGTATGACTTCAGAGCAGGAATAAAGAATTCAGCTCTTCAAGTCAGCTCCTCCATAGATGATCTGATTTTAAGCTCAAAATCATATTCCCTCCAACCTATGGTACATATCACCGCCACCCCCACCACCCCTTGCCTAACAAGAATCTAAATTGCTCTGCATTAAAAAAAACATTCAAAGTCTCAGTTTCCACCATCATTTTCAGGCAGAGAATTTCAAAGGCTTATGACCTTCTGAGAAAAACAGGCATCACCTCATCTGTTTTTACACTTTTAATCAGTGATCCTTACTTCCAGATTCTCCCACAAGTGGAAACGTGTTTTCTACATCCACTTTGTCAAGATTGCTCAGATCAGATGTGTTTCAATCAATGTGGTTGGGCATGAACACGCTGGGCCAAAGGGTCTGCTTTTGTGCTGTATGACTCTAAGTCATCTCTTGCTCTTCCAAATTCCACCAGATACAAACGGAATCTGTCCAGCCTTTCCTCAGAAGATAACCCTTCCATTCCAAGTACTTCCTTAGTAAGTCTTCTCTGTACTGCTTCCAAAGCATTTACATTTTTCTTTAAATAAGGTGAACAGGACTATGCACAGCACTCCAGATAGAGTCTCAATAGTGCCCTGTATAACTGAAGCATAACGTTCTTATTTTTATATTCAGTTCTGTTCATGATAAATTTGAAATTCTATTAACTTTCCTAAGTTCTCACCATACGTACACAGTGACATTTTGTGATATATGCATGGGGACACCCAAATCTCTCTCTCTCAAAACTTTGCAATCTTTCACTATTTGGAAAATGTTTTCTTATTATTCTTCACGCCAGAATAGACAATTTTATATTTTCCCACAGAGATGGATTTTACTTGATTTGCTCACTCACACGCTTCCTAATGTCCCTTTCAAAATTTACCTTCCGACAGGTCTTTGTGTCATAAGCAAATTTGTCAATAATATTTTCCATCCCTTCAAACAAATCATTTGTCCTTGTATGTTATATACTACACAGAAAACAAGACTTTTCATTGTACTTAGGTACATGTGACAACAACAAATCAAATCTAAAACAATTAGACACATAGCAGTCATCCTCGCACAGCTCCCTGCAGCATGCAACTCTGTACATCTTTTCGCTCCCCACCCCTATCAGCGTTCCGGAGAGACCACCCCCTCCGTGACTCCCTCGTCAATTCCACACCCCCCACCAACCCAACCTCCACTCTCAGCACCTTTCCCTGCAACCGCAAGAAATGCAAAACTTGCGCCCACACCTCCCCACTTACTTCACTCCAAGGCCCCACGGGACACTTCCATATCCGCCAAATATTCACCTGCACCTCCACACACATCATCTATTGCATCCGCTGCACCCGATGTGGCCTCCACTATATTGGGAGACAGGCCACCTATTTGCGGAACGTTTCAGAGAACACCTCTGGGACATCCGGACCAACCAACCCAACCACCCCGTAGCCCAACACTTTAACCCCCGGATTCAGCACCGCCCTCTTGACCTGCAATCTTCTTCCTGACCTCTCCGCCCCCACCCCCTCTCAGGCCTATCAGCCTCACCCTCACCTCCTTTCCCCTATCGTTTTCCCAGTGCCCCTTCCGTAAATTCCCTCCCCCTACCTTTTATCTCAGCCTGCTTGGCACACCAACCTCATTCCTGAAGAAGGGCTTATGCCCGAAACGTCGATTCTCCTGCTCCTCGGATGCTGCCTGGCCTGCTGTGCTTTTTTAGCACCACACTTTTCAACTCTGGTCTCCAGCATCTGCAGTCCTTACTTTTTCCACTCTGTACATCTTGCCAACCTGAAAAAGACACATTTAATCCTGCTCATTGCTTCCTGTTAAGCCACCAATCTTTTGCCCATGATAATATGCTACCCTTGCCCCCACCCCTTCCCCAAAACAAGGAGCTTTTATTTCCTGCAATAACTTTTGATGTGGCACCTAATGAAATGCCTTCTGGAAATCTACATATAGTACATAGAACACAGAACATAGAACATTACAGCGCAGTACAGGCCCTTTGGCCCTCGATGTTGCGCCGACCTGTGAAAACAATCTGAAGCCCATCTAACCTTCCCTATTCCATTCTCGTCCATATGCCTATCCAATGACCATTTAAATGCTCTTAAAGTTGGCAAGTCTACTACTAAAGTTGGCATTCCATGCTCCTATTACTCTCTGAGTAAAGAAACTACCTCTGACATCTTTCCTATATCTATCACCCCTCAATTTAAAGCTATGTCCCCTCATGCTAGCCATCACCATCCAAGAAAAAAAGGCTCTCACTGTCCAACTTATCTAATCCTCTGATTATCTTGTATGTCTCATTTAAGTCACCTCTCAACCTTCTTCTCTCTAACGAAAATAGCCTCAAGCCCCTCAGCCTTTCCTCATAAGACCTTCCCTCCATAGCAGACAACATCCAAGTAAATCTCCTCTGAACCCTTTCCAAAGCTTCCACATCCTTCATCTAATGTAGTGACCAGAACTGTACGCAATACTCCAAATGTGGCGCACCAGAGTTTTGTACAGCTGCAGCATGATCTCATGGTTCTGAAAGATGTCTCTCTCTCACCTACAACATCCTTCGTCACTATCCACAACTTTACCAACCTTAGTGTCATCTGCAAATTTACTAACCCATCCTTCTATATCCTCATTCCGGTCATTTATATAAATGACAAACAACAGTGGACCCAAATAGATCCTTGCGGTACACTATTAGTAACTGAACTCCAAGGTGAACATTTCCCATCAACCACCACCCTCTGTCTTCTTTCAGCTAGACAATTTCTGATCTAAACCACTAAAACACCCTCAATCCCATGCCTCCGTAATGTGTGCAATAGCCTACTGTGGGGAACTTTATCAAATGTTTTACTGAAATCCATATACACCACATCAACCGCTTTATCCTCATCTACCTGTTTGGTCACCTTCTCAAAGAACACAATAAGGTTTGTGAGGCATGACTTACCCTTCACATTCACTGTTTCCCCTTTATTTGCAGTATGTATTACCTCCACAAATGACTCTAATACATCAGTCAACTATGATCTCTGTTTCACAAAACCACGTGGTGTCTGCCAGATTCCTGGACACTCCACTATAAATTATTTCATAAAAACTTCTAACAGATTCCCTTGGAGAGATGTTAAGCTAGCTGGCCTCTAGATTCCTGATTTCTGTCTCCCTTGCTTTTTGGACAGTCATGATCTTCCAATCTACCTACAATATCCCTGAAAAAAAGGGAGTTGTGGAAAATTAAAACCAATGCATCAATTATTTCATTGGTCAATTCCTTTAAGACTCTGGGGCAAAGTCTATGAAGATTCCAGAACTGGTCAGCCTGCAGCTCCATCAATCTCCGCAGTACAACTTCTTTAATGCTTGTGAATCTCAGGAATTTCTTTGTCTCTTCCATTTCCTGATTTATTGCTACTTCTAGGATAACACTTGCATCTTCTATTTTGAGAAATAATGCAAGTTCAATTCATCTGTCCTCTCCTTAGTTTCCATTAGTAATTCTCTAGTCTCATCTTTCATAAGACTAACTGACCAAATATGTTACCGGGGTTGGAGGGTTTGAGCTATAGGGAGAGTTATTTTCCCTGGAATGTTAGAGGCTGAGGGAAGACATTATAGAAATTTATAAAATCATGAGAGGCATGGGTAGGATGAACTGACAATTTCTTTTCCTTGGGATGGGGGAGTCCAGAACTGGGGGACGTAGGTTTAGGGTGAGAGGGGAAAGATTTATAAGGGACCTAAGAGCAGTCTTTTCATACAAAGGGTGGTGTATGTGTGGAATGAGCAGGCAGAGGAAGTGGTGGAGGCTGATACAATTACAACATATAAAAGGCATCTGGATGGGTATATGAATAAGAAGGGTTTAGAGGGATATGGGCCAAATGCTGACAAATGGGACTAGATTAAGTTAGAATATCTAGTCGGCATGGATGAGTTGGACCGAAGGGTCTGTTTCCATGCTTTATATCTTTATGACTCTATAACTAACACCCATTCATTAACTCCTCTTTTATTAAATATTTACGATTATTTAGAATTAAATAGTTAATTGGTTGGGTTTTTGACCAGTGCGGACATGATGGGCTGAAGGCATTTTTCTATGCTGTAGATCTTGATGTCTCTTCAGAAAATCCTACTATCCATTTGTATATTTCTTGCTAGCTTCCTCTTATACTCTTTTTCTCACTCATTAATTTTCTTTGTCACTTTTTGTTCCTTTTACTTATTTTGCCCAGTCTTTGCACACTTTCTTTGTTTTTTTCTTTTAGTTTGATGCTAAATTTAACATTTCTAACAAATCACGGACCATCCCAAAAAATGTTTTTCTTGCATTTGCAATCCGTATTCTGAAATATACCCTTAAATGCTTGCCACTGTGCATCGATTGGCTTATCTTAATTTGCCAATCCACTTTAACCCGTTCTGTTTCATGCCCACACAATTCCTTTTAATTAAATTTAAAAAGCATAACCTTGCACAATAGCTGATCTACCACAGCTTGCTCTCTGGTCAGCTCCCGAACTGCTGTTCTAGGAAATTATCTCAAAAAAGATTCTATGATCTTCTTATCTGGGCTGGCTTTTTTGCATGAATTGTGCAGTCAATGTGCAAGTCAAAATCTCCCATGATTACCACCATGCCTTTCTGGAAAGCATTCATAATTATCTCCATGATGCTCCATTCTGCTATGTTCCTATTGTAGGGGAACTTGTACACTACTTCGAAAAATGACTTCTTGGCAATATCATTTCTAATCTCTAACCAAAACGTTTCCATTTTTGGTTTCCTGAATTTAGGTTATTCCCTTCGATTGTGCTAGTACACTAACTGTGCTAATCATTAACTAACAGAGCACAATTTTCTAGTTTCTTTTCCTTCCTAAATGTCTTGTGTCCTTCATGATTCAGGTGTCAATCTGTGTTATCCTACATCCATGTCTCTACAATGGCTACCAGTTAGAATCATAGAATCCCAACAATGTGGAAACAGACGATTTGGCCCATCAAGTCTATTCTGACCCTCCACTGTCATCCAACCCAGACTCACCCGATACCCCGTTCTTGTAACCCTGCATTTCTCATGGCTAAGCCACCTAGCTTGCACATCCTTGGACACTATGGGGCAATTTCCCATGGCAATCCACATCTCTGGAGTCAAGCCTCAATCCATAACCTTTGGACTTAGGCTCACCCAGTGAACCACAGCTGACATCTTAAGCCTATGGATATGAATGAGCAAGAATTTGTCTGAGCTGATACACAACTTGCAAAATGACATGCAAGATCAATGCACCATCATGGGTCACACTCCTGAACTAGGAAGTGGAAAACTGTCTCCTCTTATTTCTTATTACTTACAGGTGACACAGTGGCACAGTGGTTAACACTGCTGCCTCACAGTGCCAGAGACCTTGGTTCAATTCCTGCCTCAGGTAACTGTCTGTGTGGGGTTTACACATTCTCCCCTTGTCTGCGTAGGTTTCCTCCAGGGGATGCTCCGGTTTCCTCCCACAGTCCAAAGATGTCCAGGTCAGGTGAATTGGTCATGCTAAATTACCCGTAGTGTTAGATGAAGGGGTAAATGTTGGAGAATGGGTCTGGGTGGGTTGCTCTTCGGAGGGTTGGTGTGGATTTGTTGGGCTGAAGGGCCTGTTTCCACACTGTAAGTAATTTGATCATACTTCTCACTGTACTCCAGTCTTTGTTATCATTCTTGCTATCTGGCCTAGTCTTTTTATAGTTGTCAATGTTCACATTTGATTGTCCTGAAAGGACCTACCCACTACAACTAGGTACTATTAATTTCTTAAAGGCCTTTCACAGCAACTTTCTGGAGGAATCAGTATGAAATATGATATTTCATATTTAACATGAAATATATATTGCTCCCTGATTGACTCACACAATGTCAGATGATTTCATTTGTGTCCTCAATTTGCCCCAATCATATTACTATCTTGTAACTTATGAACCACAATTACTGTAGTCTGTTAATTGTTTTATTCTGATAAACACAATAAAGCATAATGCACAATGCATTCTGTCAAATAAGGACCTGTTTATTTTGGGGATTCAGCCACAATTCTATAGAACTGAACTGCCTTGCTGCTGACTAGAATTAATGTCTGTTTTCCATCGTTTGTTCACATTCTCTGCAGGGGATATATTGCACACAATGTGCTTAGAAAAACGTCAGAGCAACCAATGTTATGTCTAAACTACAGTAACGTTAAGAATTGTGAAAATATCTACATATTAATAATCACATGAGGCTTGAGAGGTGGACAGATGGTTAATTTTAACCTGCTTCATCAGGTAGGAATGTAACAACACCAGGTCTGTTTTCAGCCTGTTTTCAGCCTGTTTTCAGCTACCCAGGGTTAACATCCATTGGTTTCATTAGTAAACTGAAGAAGTGTGTACAATTCAATTTTGTTTTGTTTCCCATCACACATTGTGGATATAATTATCTATTTAAGATGCTACTTTTTGAAAACTTCATTTACAGGATAAGGTTGTCACTGGCTAGGCCATCACGTATTGCCTATCTTAGACGGAGTCAATCACATTGCTGTGGATCTGGAGTCGCATTTAGTCCAGACCAGGTAAGGCTGGCAGTTTCCTTCCCTGAGGAACATTAGTGAACCAGATAGGCTTTTTCAGCAGTCAATAACAATCATTGTTAGACTCTTCATAGTAGATTTTGATTTTTTTTAAAATTGAATTCAAATTCAACCATTTGCCGTGGTGGGATTTAAATTCAGGTCCTAAGAGCATTAGTTGGGTATCTGGTTCATCATACCATTAGGCCATTATCTCCCATGACTGAGTTGAAGAATGTGGGAGCCACAAGTGGAATTATGATGACTTTAAACTTGAAAACGAGAAGACTCCATGAAGAACAATGTGATGACAACCACATAATCTGCATTTGTAATTTTAATGGATAGGAAAAATATGGACTGCAGCATCTTGGATGCTTCCTTTGCCTTTCTTATTACTGTAGGATTTTTTACATCAACCTGAAAGGGCAGTCTGGATACCATTCAAATATTAGCTGATCCGGTGGTGCAGTGCTCCCTCAGTACCGCACTGGAGTGTCAGCCTTGAGCTTCGTGCTCCATCCCGGAGTTAGACTTGAATCTAACACATTGTGACTCCAACACTATACACAATTTCCAGTGTATTGCACCTTTATAACCACTCACTGCTTTCTGTCTTAGCCACAATCAGAACCTTATAACTACTGACGTTTCAATCCAAAGGACATCAATTTTGCAAACCAGACGAAGCTGAGGGAGAACATAGAAAGTGTAACGAAGCAGTTCATTTTAGTTGGTTAAATTTCAACAAATCCCTTTACATATTTGGGGTGGTGGACTGCGATGACAGAACACTTTTCACTATATCTCCCTCGATATATGTAACAACAAATAAATCATTCATAAATAAATCATTCATTCATTCACTTTTGGCTGCTCACACTTGGCTCTACCGTGTTTTAGTTAAGCTTTCTGGGCTCCGTCATATAATGTGTGCAACTAAGGGAGAGAGTGTATGTTTGTCATGTTGAGCAAGTCTCTTGATTTTGAACTTCTTAACTATACTGATGAGTTGATTTAATGGATATTCTACCAACGTCCATTTGCATGAAAATAAAACCAATTCTTCCAATTATAACTTTTATTCCTGTAATCATTTCAGTGAATTTAAGTTTTTCTATCAGATTGAAATTGTATTTTTGTGTAATAGCATTTTATGCCGGAATACATTTACAATGCTGGTAATTGTAATTAAAGTAAAATGGTTTGTTGTCCACTGAAGAAAATAACTCTATTTTCTTATTATTTGCCAGAGCCTTATTCACAAAGTTTTATTTGTCATTATGAATATTTTATCCTTACTATTGCTAATGCGTCCTGAATAGAAATAACAAAATAATACTGAGCAATTCTAATGTTATACGAATTATTGATATTTTATGCCAACTACTATCAGGCCTTGAAGAATAATGAATCACTCTTTTTATAAACCAAAAACATTTCCATAGCTTAAACATTAAAACGATCAAATGAAGTTGCTGCATAATTTCTCATTTTTAACTTCTCCTTCACACAGTTTTCATATTTTCCTGTATGTTTTAGAGATTCTGTTATATGCTGCCGTGCCATTTCTCCTTTGAGCTACGGATAGGGAAATAAAGATTAATTTTGTCTGGCCGAACAATCAAGGCATCAGTAGTCTGCGTGAGAGGAGAGTAGCCTAAGGCCAATAGACCATTGGGTATTTTTTGGTTTTCTCAGGAGGGTATTGAAAATTCATGAGACGAGTATACAGGAACATGCCCACAAATATGGAACTGCTTTTTATTTAAATTATCATTGTTTATTCTCCAGTAGTCTCTCAGACTTCACATAATTTTCAAAGGACAGGTTTCTTCCATGATGGCATTACATAATCTGCAGGATTTTTTTGTGGGCTCAAAGTCGCCAACATCATAAACAGTCATTTGCGCAGCATAATATGCGACTGCAGACTTACAGCAATGGCCTTCACACAGTGGCAGTGAATACGCAAAGTACTGACCAGTCCCCATAAAATATCTAAGCATTACACTCAGATGCAACCCAGTGCTCGCTCTCTCTTACTTAGCAAAGTAACACAGGTAGGACTTGATCGGGGAAAAAGGAAGTAAGACTGGTGACAGTGGGAACTCTTCTGAAGGTGCCAGTGCTTCATAGTCCTTACCCATGCTGTATCCTACTTGCATTACTGAGGAGATCTCTGCGCAGGTCCACTTGGGTAATCTTTGGTTGGACTTGCACAGGCTCCAGAACCCAAAGGACATCTGTCACAGATATTTCATCTGTCAGAGCAGGGGTCTGATCAACCTGGGTTCCAGCTCTGTTGAAGTCATAGGGGAAAGCCGTGCAAAAGTGAGTGAAAGAGGACAAAGAAGTGGTCTTAATGAGCCAAAGAATCATTTGCCCATTTCAATGTGAATGTCACAATGATAATATACATTTCAATGAGGTACGTGTTTTTGTCCCATGGTAAATATCTTAATGCTGTTTCTATATGATTCCACATTTACCAGAGAGAGTGGTATGAGACTCTTCTATACTGATACATCGCCAAAATGTAATGGGCATCAATATTTAGCAGTTTGTTAAGAGGGAGTAATGGATACGGCAATATTATCCACCATAGACATCTGATGGTACAGCTATCATGAACTTGATCAGTGGAAATCTTTCTGAAAGAAGATAGAGTCAATGAGTCTTTTGACCCATTATGTTCATTCAGGTTATCAAGCTCCTATCTATTCTATTCCATTTTCCAGCACTTGGCCAGAGGTTTTGCATGTTATGGCATTTCAATTAATTATTCAAGCCCTTCCTAAATGTTATGAGAGTTCCTGCCACTATCTCCCTTTCAGGAAATATGTTTCCAATAACCCCCATCCAATATTCAAAGTGAAAAATATTTTTCTCCAAACACATCTAAGCTTCTTATTCTTACTTTAAATTGATGCCATCTGGCCATTGCCCCCTGTAGTAGGTAAATGGTCCACTCTATCTAGCCATTCTATAGTGTCCTAATTTTGTAAACCTGATCAGATGCTCTCTTGATTGTCTCAGCTCTAAGGAAAACAACCCCAGGCTACACTTTGTCTCTCTTCCCAGTTCAGAATCACTCCAGCCCGGCAACATTCCCCCTTTTTAATTATAATTTGTTCAACTATATGACAATTCTTGCCCTGATTTCTGTATCTATATCCCCCTTCTCTATAGAGAATAAAGATGTAAAGTTCTCATTTGAAATCTCAGCTATGCGTTTCAATTCCACATACATGTTGCCACATTAGATGCTAATGGGCTCGACCTATTTCTCTCATTGTCCTCATGCCTCATAGACTTCTCTGATATGTAGTTCTATAGCAGCAGGAATGGACATTTTATGTCAGTCTTTTCGCCTCTTCATCCTCCTCATCCAAGGATACTGGCATTTCCGGTGGTGCCAGTCCTGGTGCCTTCTGCAGCATTTTAATGGAGTTATGCAGGGCACTGTGCACCACCACTATCTGATAGATATTTACTGGTTCGTATTGAAGGGTACCCCAGATCATTTAAGGTTGTGCCAATGGTTGTAAAGTGACTGTGATTGTACCTCTACTATGTTCTTTGTGGTACACTGAGGTCAACAATGAGGTCTTGAGTGGATACTCCATCTCCTGCAGGAACCAAGCACACAGGTTGTCTGAGAGGAGAGTTGTGAAACCTCTGAATGATGAATGATGACTGTGACATGGCAGGTCAATGGGAACTCTGAAGATACATGGAGTATCCCATTGTGCATACAAGCTATACATTGAAGCAATGGAATCCCTTCCAATTCACAAGTACATTTAGCTATTGAAATAGGTCTTCCATTGCCACTTGGCTATCTTCTAACATGGCATTAAACTCCTGCCAGATGACAAAAACCAAGCCTCCACTGGGCTTTCTCACACCGTGCTTTATGCAAGGACTTTGTTCCATTTTTTTCCACTTTCTCTGTCCCACCTGTTCCGATGAAACCCACTTTCGTCCAGGGTTCCTTCAACATGTTCTCCTTTCTCTGCAACCCAAGCATTACCTCCCCCACCATGCTCTTGGAGCCCATAGCTGTACCCAACTCAATTCCCACACGTCTGTCCTCACTCCTTACCCATGATCTCAGAACAGTAAGGAGGTTCCCTTTGTTCTTTCTTCTACTCCACCAGACTCCTCATTCAAAGTAAGTGAAAGTGTGCTGTCAGTGCTGAAAGTAACCCACATCTTCCAAAATAAATGGGATGCTGTTCTATTAACTTATGCTGAACTATACTGAAACACCCTGTCTTCAACAATGACATTCAGTGCAATCATACGGTCAGATGTGTGAAAGTTCTCATGTGTGAATGATAATACCAGATCTTAGTACCATGAAGATCACAGATTCTTCAGCTGCTGAGGCAGTCAGTGTCCTTAAGAAGACCACTTAGACAACACTCAGATTTGAACTGATGAGAGGCCAGTAATATTTACATCGCAAAAGTGCCAGGAAATGAGTGTCTCCAACAAACGTGAAAGTCTCCATCTCCCCTTGACTTTCTAAACCTCCCACGATATGAACACCTTGGGATTATAAATGACTAGACCAGAGGTGGAGAACCTTTGCATGTTGGAAGGCCGCATTATGTTAGTTGTAATCTAATAAGGCTGCATCCAAAAAAACTTCAATTATATATTCTTCAAGATTCACATTATTTTGTAAAAGTCTAACTACTATGTACTAACTAAAATAAAGAAAAAAAATATTAATTCTAAAGTTAACTAACCTTTTAATGACTTTGTTGTGACTGCTTTTTGTAGATTAGAGTGGTGCTGGAAAAGCACAGCAGTTCAGGCAGCATCCGAGGAGCAGTAAAATCGATGTTTTGGGGCAAAAGCCTTTCATCCGGAATACATGAAGGGCCTTTGCCCGAAACGTCGATTTTACTGCTCTTTGGATGCTGCCTGAACTGCTGTGTTTTTCCAGCACCACTCTAATCTAGACACTGGTTTCCAGCATCTGCAGTCATTGTTTTTACCTGCTTTTTGTAGGAAAGTATTTGAATATTTGGTTGCAGCATGGAGATCTGCAGTTTTAGCTAATCCTCTAGATGGCTGACCTATTTGTAACCTCAAATCTACATTCCTGCAGATTAAAATAAAAATAATAAAGGATGAAAAAAAACATATTAATAACAAATAAAAGATTTGTTCTGCAAAATTTGGATTCATTCAAAAGGCCACACACAATGTCCTAGAAGGCCGGATGCGGCCTTAAGGCTGCAGGTTCCCCACCCCAGGACCAGACAAGGAATTGGAACAGTCATATAAATACTGTGACTAACAAGAGCAGGTCAGAAACTGGCATTTCATTGGCAAGGAACACATCTCCATACTCCGCAGAACCCATCCACCATTGACAAGACACAACACAGGAATGTGATGCAATGCAGATTTGATTTTGATTCGATTTGATTTATTATTGTCGCGTGTACCAAAATGCGCTAAAAGGTTTTGCATGCTAACCAGACAAGTGATACCTTATTCTCCACTTGCCTGTGTAAATGCAGCCCCAACAATATTCAAGGCACTTGACACCATTTGGATAATGCACTCCACTTGACTGGTGCTCTGTCCATGTTCTCTTTCATGTTCTCGTCCTTCACCAATGAAGTACCATGGCAGCAGTATGTACTATCAAAAGATGCACTTCAGTAACTCACAAAGCATTCTTTTTCAGAACCTCTAAGACTCACAATTTCTATCACCTCGAAGGACAAGGTCAGCATTATTTGCAAATTTCCCTCAAAGCCACACATCATTTTGAATTGGAACTATACCAACTTTATCTCGATTTCAGATTTCTAGTATTCAAAGTATCCTATTTCACTGTCACCAGCATAATATCCTTGAACTTCTTTCATAACAGCCATGTGCTTGTACCCATTCCATGCAGAGTAAAACAGTTCTTGAAGGTACTTCACTATCACCTTCTCCAGGAGAGATAAGCAGCAAATGCTGATCGTGCTAGTGAACCCCACAATCTGTCAAACAAGAATAAAAAAAATTCTAGACAAAAAACTGGAAGAACTACGGATGCTGTAAATCTGGAACAAAAACAGGAATTACTGGAAAAGCTCAGCAGCTTCTGTGAAGGCAAAATCAAAGTTAATGTTTGGGTTTGGTGATCCTCCCTCAGAACTGGAAGGGTCCTCAGACCTGAAACATTAATGCTGAATTCTCTTCCCAGATGCTGCAAGACCTGCTGAGCTTTTCCAGCAATTTCTGTTTCTGTTTCTGATTTACAGTATCCACAGTTCTTTTTATTGAACCTTTTCACTTGGACAAAGTCAAAATTCACACGAAAGCAGATTATAGTCCAACAGGTTTATTTGAAACAGCAAGCTTTCGGAGCCCTCCACTCTTTCCTGAGGCAGGTAGTGAAAGAGGTGGCAAATGGAGTTCAATGCAGCTAAATGTGAGGTGATTCACTTTGGGAAGAAAAACAGGAAGTCAGAGTACTTGGTCAATGGAAAGATTCTTGGTAGTGTGGATATGCAGAGGGATCCCTGAAAGTTGCCACCCAGGTTGATAGTGTTGTTAAGAAGGCATACGGTGTGTTAGGTTTTATTGGTAGAGGGATTGAGTTCCGGAGCCGCAATCTCATGCTGCAACTATACAAAACGCTATTGCGGCTGTACTTGGAGTACTGTGTACAGTTCTGGTTGCCATATTTAGGAAGGATGTGGAAGCATTGGAAAAGGTGCAGAGGACATTTACCAGGATGTTGCCTGGAGTGAAGGTATTATGAGGAAAGGCTGAGGAACTTGAGTCTGTTCTCATTGGAAAGAAGAAGGCTAGGAGGGGATTTGATAGAGACATACAAGATATTCAGAGGATTGATAGGGTAGACAGTGAAAGTCTTTTTCCTAGGATGAAGACGTCAGCTTGTACAAGGGGGCATAACTACAAATTGAGGGGTGACAGATTTAAGACAAATGTCAGAGGCAGGTTCTTTACTCAGAGAGTGGTAAGGGCGTGGAATGTCCTGTCTGCCAATGTAGTTAACTCAGCTACAGTAGGGGCATTTAAATAGTCCTTGGATAAGCACATGGATGATTTTGGGATAGTGTAGGGGGATCAGCTTAGAATAGTTCACAGATTGGCGCAACATTGAGGGCCGAAGGGTCTGTTCTGCACTGCATTATTCTATGTT
Source organism: Chiloscyllium plagiosum (assembly GCF_004010195.1). NCBI lineage: Eukaryota > Metazoa > Chordata > Chondrichthyes > Orectolobiformes > Hemiscylliidae > Chiloscyllium > Chiloscyllium plagiosum. Next base: position 136,037,435 of record NC_057711.1, on the reverse strand, counting down.
TTGTGTTCTATGTTCTAATAAAGCTAATTCAATTTATTTAAATTCACATTAAAGTTCATGGCCTCAAAATCTGATCAAAGGTAGAGTATCAAATAACTGAAAATAAGAAGATTAGTTTATTCTCAGGTTAATATACTGTTTGTGAACAAGAAAGCATATTCAGGTTAAATGTAAGTTCAGTCAAAAGTGTGTGCTAATGAGAGAAATTGAGCAAATTGTTTGGGAGTAATTTTTGTCTGCAGTCCACAATTTGCTCGTACTCAAATGTGATGTATCTTTAATACAGTCCATAGATTAAAGGTGGTTTTACTTGATAAGTGCTTTATAAACATCAGTTAGAGGGAAACATGCAAATTAGTTGAACTTTATTCTCAGTTGCTTTCTTTTGAAGAAGGCATTAAATCAACAGATGTAGCTGGAGATGTTCAAAAGGATGAGATATCAGTATATTACACAGAAAGAACATAAGAGAAAACTGAACACAGGTCATACAGCTTGTATGCATTCAGTCGTCATAGAGTCATACAGCATGTCAGCAGACCATTCAGTCCAACTAATCCATGCTGACCACATTTCCCCAACTAAAACACATCCTATTTGTCTCTGTTTTGCCCATTACCCTCCAAACCCTCCCTATTCATGTATCTGTCCCCAAGTGTATTTTAAATCAAATTGTTCCTGCATCCACCACTTCCTCTGTCAGTTCATTCCAGATGTAAACCACCCTCTGTGTAAAATACTTGCCCCTCAGGTCACTTTGAAATTTTTCCCCTCTCACCTTAAACCTGTAGCTTCTAGTTTTGGACTCCACTACCCGTGGGAAAAGATCTTTGCTATTCACTTTATCTATGCCCCTCGTGATTTTATAAACCTCTATAAGATCACCCTGCAACCTCCTGTGCTTCAGGGAAAAAAGTCCCAGCCTATCCAGCCTCTCTTTCTAACTCAAACTCGCCAGTCCTGCTAACATCCTTTTAAATCTTTTTTGTTCCTTTCACAATTTAGTAATATCATTTTTATAACAGTGTGACCAGAACTGTTCCCAGTGCTCCAAAAATGACCTCACCGATGTCCTGTATAACATCAAAATGATGTCCAAAATCCTATACTCAATGTGCTCTGACCAATGAAGGCAAGCGTGCCAAATGCCTTCTTTACCACTCTAACTACCTGTGATGCCACTTTCAAGGAGCTATGTACCTAAACCCCAAGTGTTGTTAAGTTCAACAACCTTCCCCAGGACCTTACTATTAAGTGTATAAGTCCTGCCCAATTTGCCTTACCAAAGTGCAGCGCCTCCCAATTCACTAAATTAAACTCCACCTGCCACTCCTCAGCCCATTAGTCCACTTGGCCAAGATCCCATTGTACTCTAATAAACCCAATCCTGACCTCACCATCAAGCCAGCGGACCAATCCTGACCTCACCATCAAGCCAGCGGAGCCCTCCAATCCCTCTGCTCCAATCCTGACCTCACCATCAAGCCAGCGGACCAATCCTGACCTCATCTAGCTTATCTCTCCACGCTTCAGGCTCTCTGCCTTTATTCCTGATGAAGGGCTTTTGCCCGAAACGTCGATTTTGCCTGTCCTCGGATGCTGCCTGAATTGCTGTGCTCTTCCAGCACCACTGATCCATAACCTTCTTCATTGTCCACTATACCACCAATTTTGATGTCATCTGCAAACTTACTAACTAAACCTCCTATATTCTCATCCAAGTTGTTTATGTAAATGATAAACAACAGTGGATCTAGCACTGATCCTTGCTGCACACCACTGGTCACAGGCCTCTGGTCTGAAAAATAAACCTCTACCACCACCCTCTGTCTCCTACCATCAAGCAAATTTTGTATTCAATTGGCTCGCTCTCCCTGGATCCCAGTGATCTAACTTTATTAACCAGTCTATTATGCTGAACCTTGCCGAAGGCCTTGCTAAAGTCTAAAGATTGCTGTCCACTCTACCTTCATCTATCTTCTTGGTAACAACATCAAAATATTCAATCAAATTTGAGACATGATAACCTATGCACAAAACATGCTGACTATCCCTAATCAGTCTTTGCCTCTCCAAATGCATATAAGTCCCAACCCTCTGAATCCCCTCGAACAACTTATCCTCCACCAATGTCAACCTAACTAGTCTATTGTCCCCAGGCTTCTCTTAAATAAAGGCACTTGCCAGTTTTCCAGCACCTCACCTGTGGCTGTAAATGACCTAAATACCTCTTCTAGGGACTCCTCAATTTCTTCCCTAGCTTCCCATAATGTGCGAGTATACATTTGATCAGGTCCAGGGATTTATCTACTTTTAAGCAATTTAAGACTTTTAGCATATCCTCTTTCGTAATGTGAATCCTTTTTCAAGATATCACTGTTTATTTCCCCAAGATCCTTAGCTTCCATATTCTTCTCCACAGTAATTACTGTTGTAAAATATTCATTTATTATCCACCCGAGCTTCTGTGATTCCACATCCAGCTGTCTTCATTGATCTTTAAGGGGCCCCGTTCTCTTCCTAAGTACTCTGTTGCCCTTAATATACTTACAATCTCTTTGGATTCTCCTTCACCTCATCTGCCAAAGCTATCTCATATACCTCCTTTTTTGCCCTCCTGATTTCCATGCCCCTACTCCCTTACATTCCTTAAGAGATTAAATTGATCCCAGCTGGCTATACCTGGCACATCCCTCCTTTTTTTGCTTGACTAAAGCCTCAATATCTCCAGTTATCCAGTATTCTCTACTCCTACACGCCTTGCCTTTGACTCTAACAGGAACATACTGATTCTGAACTCTCATTACCTCACGTTTGAAAGCCTCCCACTCCCTCAACATTCCTTTACCCGTGATCAGCTTACCCTAAACAAATTTTGAAAGCTATTGTCTAATACCACCAAATTAGCTTTCCTACAATTTGGAAATTTAGCTTTTATACAAGGCCTATCCTTTTCCAATATTGTTTTAAAACCAATAGAATTGTGATCATTGGTCCTAATGTCCTCTCCTGCTATGCCTCAGTTAGTTGGCCTGCCTAATTTCCCAAGAGAAAGTCAAGTTTTGCTCCTTTTCTAGTTGATACAATGAAGAAAATTCTCTAGAACACACTTAACAATTTCCTCTCCATCTAAGCCCTTAAAACCATATAATCTCTGAGTATAAATGAAAACAAAAAAGTGGGAAGTATGGTTTGGAAGGGTCAGTCCCAATTTACTCAGTACAGATCATCTGGAATGAACTTTCCCAGTTAGGTTGTGATCCAGACATTTACTTTAGTTGCAGTACAAAGAACAAAGAAAATTTACAGCCCAGGAACAGGCCCTTCGGCTCTCCAAGCCTAAGCCAATCCAAATCTACTGTCTAAACCTGTCGGTCAATTCCTAAGCATCTGTATCCCTCTGCTCCCCACCTACGCATGCATCTTTCCAGATGCATCTTAACTGAATCCACCGTGCCTGCCTCTACCATCTCTGCCGGCAACACGTTCCAAACGCCCACCACCCTCTGTGTGAAGTACTTGCCGCGTGTATCCCCCTTAAACTTTCCACTTCTCACCTTGAAAATGTGACCTCTCGTTATTGAATCCTTCACCCTGGGAAAAAGCTTGTCTCTATCCACCCTATCCATATCCTTCATGATTCTTTTAAACCTCAATCAGGTCCCCCCTAAATCTCCTTTTTTCTAATGAAAATAAATCTAACCTACTCAACCTCTCTTCATAGCTAGCACCTTCCATACCATGCAATATTCTCGTAAACCTTCTCTGCACCCTCTCCAAAGCATCCACATCCTTTTGGTAATGTAGCGACCAGAACTGTACACGGTATTCTAAATGCGGCCGAACCAATGTCTTGTACAACTTTAACATGACTTGCCAGCTCTTAAACTCTATATCCCATCCAATGCAGGCAAGCATACTATATGCCTTCTTGTCCACTCTATCCACCTGTGCAGCAACCTTCAGGGTACAATGGACCTGCACTCCCAGATCTCTCTGCCCACCAACTTTTCCCAAGGCTCTTCCGTTCATTGTATAATTCACTCTAGAATTAGTCTTGCCTAAATGCATCACCTCACATTTGTCTGGATTGAAAACCACCTGCCACTTTTCCGCCCAACTCTCCAGTCTATCTATATTCTCTTGTATTCTTTGACAGTCCCTTATGCTTTCTGCTACTCCACCAATCTTCGTGTCATCTGCAAACTTGCTGATCATACCAACAGTGCCGTCTTCCAGATCATTTATGTATATCACAAACAACAGTGGCCCTAACACTGATCCCTGTGGAACACCACTGGTCACCTTTCTCCATTTCGAGAAACTGCCTTGAACTACTACTCTCTGTCTCCTGTTGCTCAACCAGTTCTTTATCCACCTAGCTAGAACACCCTGCACACCATGTGACTTCACTTTCTCTATTAGTCTACCATGGGGAACCTTGCCAAACGCCTTACTAAAGTCCATGTATAAAATATCAACAGCCCTTCCTTCATCTATCAGCTTGGTAACTTCCTCGAAGAACTCTAATAAGTTGGTAAGGCACAATCTCCCATGCACAAAACCATGTTGCCTATCACTGATAAGCCCATTCTTCTCTAAATATAAATAGATCCTATCCCTCAGTACCTTCTCCAGCAACTTTCCCACCACCGACGTCAGGCTCACTGGTCTGTAGTTACCCAGAATATCCCTACTACCCTTCTTGTACAGGGGGACAACATGAGCAACTTTCCAGTCCTCCGGCACCTCACCTGTGTTTAAGAATGCCACAAAGATATCTGTCAAAGATATCTATCCTCTCTCCCCTCCCTCAGCAACCTGGGATAGATCCCATCCGGTCCTGGGGATTTATCCACCTTAATAACCTCTAGCATACCGAACACATCTTCCCTACTTATGTCAACGTGATCCAGACTAATCAAACTTCTATCCCTAATCTCAACATTCACCATGTTCCTCTCCTCAGTGAACACTGATGCAAAGTAATCATTTAGGATCTCACCCATTCTCTCAGGTTCGACACACAGCCTTCCTTCATTATCCTTTATTGGACCAATCCTTTCTCTAGTTACCTGTTAGCTTCTTATATAAGAATAAAATGCTTTGGGACTCTCCTTAATTCCACTTGCTAAAGCTATTTCATGACCCCTTTTAGTCCACTTGATTCCTTGTTTAAGACTTGTCCTACTCTCCTGATATTCTTCCAGGGCCTGTTCTGTTCTTAGCTGCCTCGACCTCATGTACGCTTCCCTTTTCCTCTTGGCTAGTCGTACAATTTCTCCTGTCATCCACAGTTCACGAGTCTTGCCCTTCCTATCCTTTGCCTTCTGAGAACCCAGAGGTGGCTGTGTGGGATGTTAATAGTAATCTTAACTGCCCAGAGTCACAGAGTCTCAGAGTGGTCCCCAGCGCCAGAAAAAGGCCCTTCAACCCATCAAGTCTGTGCCAGTCAAAAATAACCATCTAGCAACTCTAATCCTATTCCCCAGCAATTGGCCCATAGCCTTGCACACCCAAGCATTACAGGGGCATATCTAAATTTTTCTTCAATGTTATGAGGATTTCTGCCTCTATTACCCCAGAGGCAATGAGTTCCAGATTCCCACCACCCTAGCTAAACTTCCTGCCCTTTACTTTAAATATATGCTCCTACACATAAATTCACCAAGGAGAAAAGTTCCTTCCTGTCTACCCAGCCACTCATAATTTTATATATCTCTATCACATCCCCCTCATCCAGTCTCTGCTCCAAAGTAAACAACCCCAGTCTATCCAATCACTCTTCCTAACTGAAACTCTCTCGCAGAGGCAACATCCCGGTAAATTTTCTCTGCCCCTCTCCAGTATGCTTACAACCCTCCTATCGTGTGGATTCCAGAGTTGCACCCAAACTGTGGCTAAACCAATGTATTACACAGCACACATCCAGGCAAGTGGCAAGTATTACATCATGGAACATAGTACGGTGCAGCACAGGAATAAGCCCATTGGCCCTCCATGTCTGTGTGCACCATGATTTAATTCTAAACTGATCCCATCTACCTACAGATGGTCCATATCCCTCTATTTCCTGTCTAAACGCCTCTTACATATTGCTATTGTAACTACTTCTACCACCTCCCCTGGCAGCATGTTCCAGGCAATCACCACACCATATATAAAAAAAACTTCCTACGCACATCTCCTTTAAACTTTCTCCCTCTCACCTTAAAGTTATGCCCCCAGTATTTGATATTTCCACCCTGGAAAACTGACTCTGAGCATCCACCCTATTGCTGCCTCCCATAATTTTATATGTTTCTATCAGGCCACCCCTCAGTCTCCAACACTCGAGCCAAAATAATCCAAGATTGTCCAACCTGTCATTGTAGCTTCTGCATCCAATCCAGGCAACATCCTGGTAAACCTCTTTTGCACCATCTACAAAAGCCTGCATATCCTCCTTAGAATGTAACGACCAGAACTGCACACAATTTTCCAAACGTGGCCTGACTGACGTTTTATACAGCTGCAACATGACTTGTCAACTTTTATACTCAGTGCCCCAACCAATCAAGGCAAGCATGCCGTACGCCTTCTTTACTAGCAACTTTTGTTGTCACTTTCAGGGAGCTATGGACTCACACCACAAGATCCCTCCATATAGCAATGCTCTGTATACTTTCTTCATGCGTTTGACCTCTCAAAATACATCACCTCACACTTGACAAAAATAGAAATTGCTGGAAAACCTCAGCAGGCCTGGCAGCATCTGTGACAGAAATCAGAGTTAATGTTGCAGGTCGTGTGACCCTTCTTTAAAACTCCATCTGCCATTTCTGTTCAATTTTCCAACTGATCTGCATCCTGCTGCATCCTTTGACAACCTTCCCCACTATTGCCAACTCCACCAATTTTCATGTTGGCTGCAAAGATATGTTACAGTATTTATATAGCTAGTCCACTTCAGTTTCTGGTCAATAGCAACCCTCAGAACGTTAATAGTGAGAGGTTCGGTGATGGTAATTCCATTCAATGTCAAAGGGAAATCATTAGATATTTTTATTTCTGGAGATAATCAGAACCTGGAACTTGCTTCAAGCAAATATTACTTATCACTGTTCAATAAAAGTCTGGATATTGTCCATAAGCTGTTGTATTTGAATATGAATTGCTTCATTATCTGAGGAGTTGTGAATGGTGCTGAACATTGTGCAGTCATCAACAAACATCCCCACTTCTGACATTATGATGGAGGGAAGATCATTGATGAAGCAGCTGAAGATGGTTGGACCTAGGACGTTACTTTGATGAGCTCCTGCAGAGATGTCATGGAGATAAGCTGACTGACCTCAAACAACCACAACCATCTTCCTTTGTGCAGGTGTGACACTGACCAGCAGAGAGTTTTTGCCCTGATTCCCAATGATTCCAGTTTTGCAAGGACTCATTGATGGTTCAACCAAAACCAAAGGCTGTGTGTCTCTTGCCTCATGTCTGGAATTAAGCTCTTGTTTCCATGTTTGAACCAAGGATTCAGGTGAGGAAATGAGATCAGAAGGTGTGTGGCCCTGGTGGAGTCCAAACTGGGCATCAGTGATCAGGTTATTGCTAAACAAGTATTACTTATGAGCACTGTTGATGTCTGAAATGTCAACTCATTGGTCCTTGGATGCTGCCTGACCTGCTTTTTCCAGAGCCACGCTTTAATGACACTGACTTTTCCAGCATCTGCAGTCCTCGTTATCTCCTAGTAACTTTCAATTTACTAATGTTCGAGATTAGACTGATGAGTCAGTTATTGACCTGGTTGGATTTGTCCTGATTTTTGCTATACAGGACATACCTGCGCAATTTTCTACATGGTCAAGTGAAAAGTCATACAGCAAAGTATCCTTCGTAACAAAAGAAACTGGATGTGGATATTTAAGAATCCAGCAAATATTTATTGTAGCTAGCTATTATACTCAAATATTAGTGAGCAGTTAAGCTGCAGCAGAGAGCGGCGGGAGCTGGGCGGAAGTGAAGTCGGAGCTCAGAGGCTGTTGGGAAGGTGGGTGAGTGTTATTTAAGTAGGTGTGATTACGCCACAGTGGAAGAGGGTGAAGACATGACTGCCAAGCTGATTCAGTATACTGCGTGCATGATGTGGGAGGTCAGGGACTCTGGTGTAGCTGGCTTGTATAACTGTGGAAAGTGTGTACTCGTTCAGCTTCTGACAGAGCATATTGCATCACTGAAGAAAGAACTAGATGACCTCAGGCTCATCCGAGAGAACAAGATCTTTCTGGACAGGACCTTCAGCGAGGTTATTACACTGAGCATACCAGAAGAGAGTAGAAGGGAGACAACGATGAGGAAGGCAGAGATGAGACAAGTGCAAATGACCCCGGGGGAAGTACCTGTCAGGAACAGGTTGAATCTCTTGGAAACCGTAGAGACAGACATCACTGCCAGTCTGAGAGGTGGTCAGGTTTGCCAATCAGAAATTGGCGTGGAGGCAGAGCCGAGGAGTCAGACATCACACAGAGCCGTGGTAATAGGGGACTCCATAGTGAGAGGAACTGAATGGGGTTTCTGTGGCAACAGGCGGGATTTGAGGAAGGTGTGTTGCCTTCCTGGTGCCAGGATTAAGGACATCACAGACAGAGTGCAGGAAATCCTCGAGGGCGATGGTGAAGAGCCAGATGTGGTGGTGCAAGTCGGCACAAATGACGTGGGGAAGAAGAGGAGGGACATTCTACGCGGGACTTCAGAGAACTTGGAAGAAGGCTGAAAAGCAGGACATCCAAGGTGGTTAGCTTCCGGTTTGCTTCCAGTTCATCGGACAGGAGAGGACAGGAACAGGGAGATAATGGACTTGAATGTGTGGCTGGGGAACTGGTGCAGGAAGCAAGGATTTAAATTCTTGGATCACTGGGGTATGTTTAGCGGTAAGGATAAATTATACAAGAGGGACGGGTTGCACCTTAATAGGTGGGGGACCAGCATTCTGGCAGGTAGGTTTGCCACTGCAACACAGCTGCGTTTAAACTAAATAGTGGGGGGGAGAGGACAAACTGGAAGTTTAAGAAGGAAGTTAAAGGGAAAGTTAGAACAAGGGAAGTCAAGAAAGACAAGGGAATCAATGGAGCAGAAAACTCAAAAAAGGATCATGTCATAAGTGAAATAGGGATTAATGGGAAGGGTGAGGGGAGTAACAAATTAAAAATACTATACATGAATGCACGAAGCATTAGAAATAAGATGGATGAGCTTGAGGCTCATTTGGAAATTGGCAGTTACGATGTTGTGGGGATAACTGAGATGTGGCTTCAAGTGGACAGGGCCTGGGAAATGAATATTCAAGTCTATACGTGCTATCGTAAGGACAGACTGACTGGCAGAGGGGGTGGGGTGGCCATGTTGGTAAGGAATGATATTCAGTCCCTTGCGTAGGGGGACCTAAAATCAGGGGATGTAGAGTCAGTATGGATAGAGCTGAGAAATTCTATGGGTAGAAAGACCCTAATGGGAATTATCTACAGGCTCCCAAACAGTAGCCTAGATGTAGTGTGTAACTTGAATAAGGAGCTGAAATAGGCCTGTCACAAAGATATTACTACAATTGTTATGGGGGACTTCAACATGCAGGTAGACTGGGAGAATCAGGATGGTACTGGACCCCAAGAAAGGGAGTTTGTGCAGTGCCTCCGAGATGGATTCTTAAAACAGTTTGTGCTGGAGCCTACCAGGGAGAAGGCAATTCTGGATCTGGTGTTGTGCAACGAACCGGATTTGATCAGGGACCTCGAAGTATAGGAGCCACTAGGAGGTAGTGACCACAATACAATAAGCTTTAATCTGCAGTTTGAAAGGGAGAGGGTAGAATCGGAAGTGACAATATTTCAGTTGAATAAGGGGAACTATGGAGCTATGAGGGAGGAGCTGGCCAAAGTTCAATGGTGCAATACCCTAGCAGGGATGGCAGTGGAACAACAATGGCAGATATTTCTGGGTATAATGCAGAAGATGCAGGATCAGTTCATTCCAAAAAGGAAGAAAGATCCTAAGGGAGGCAGGGGTGGCCGTGGCTGACAAGGGAAGTTAAGGACCATATAAAGATAAAAGGGAAAAGTATAACATAGCAAAGATGAGTGGGAAATCGGAGGATTGGGAAGCTTTTAAAGAACAACAGAGAATTACTAAGAAAGAAATACGCAAAGAAAAAATAAGGTACGAAGGTAAACTGGCCAAAAAAATAAAGGAGGATAGTGAAGGCTTTTTTAGGTATGTAAAAAGAAAAAAAAATGGTTAAGACTAAAATTGGGCCCTTGAAGACAGAACTGGGTGAATTTATTATGGGGAACAAAGAAATGGCAGAAGAGTTGAATTGGTACTTTAGATCTGTCTTCACTGGGGAAGACACGAGCAATCTCCCAGATGTAATAGTGGCTGAAGGACCTGAACTGAAGGGAATTTATATTAGGCAGGAAATGCCTTTGATAAAATCCCACATAGAAGGTTAGTGAGCAAAATTAGGGCACATGGTATTAGGGGCAAAATACTGACATGGATTGAAAATTGGTTGGTTGACAGGAAACAAAGAGTAGTGATAATAGGATAAACAACACACTAAGGAATCTACAAAAAAACGGACAGATAACCAGAGCTGACCTACAAAGAATGAAACCGGAAAGCAACAACACCCCCAGATTCTATGGATTACCTAAAGTACACAAACCAGACATCCCACTCAGACCCATAGTATCACTGCCAGGGACACCATCATACAAACTAGCCAAAGAACTACAGCAGAAACTGAAACACCTGGTCAGCGGATCCAAACACTCTATACAATCAACACAGGAATTCTTGAACATCATCAGAAATATACACATAGACAAAGAAGAAACCATGATATCATTCGAAGTGACGGCACTGTTCACTTTGATTGACAAAACCCTAGCCAGAGAAACAATAGCCAACCTACTGGACATACAGAACAGAAAACAGGACGCTGAACCTATCAACAAAGACGGCATACTTAAACTACTGGACTTGTGCCTCACAACACACCTTCACATTCAACAACCAGATATACGAACAAATCAACGGAACAACCATGGGCTCACCGATCTCTGGACTCATAGCAGAAGCAGTAATGCAAAGGTTAGAACAAACAGTCCTACCACAAATTCAACACAAACTCTGGGTCAGATATGTCGATGACACGTTTGTAATCATTAAAAACACGGAAATAGAAAAAACACACCGGACCAGCAACGCCACACTCACAGGAATCCGATTCACGAGAGAACAAGAAAAGGATAGCCAACTCCCATTCCTAGACGTGATGGTACAGAGAACACCGAACGGAGAATTCACTACAAGAGTATACAGGAAAGCCACACACACAGACCAAGTCCTAAACTATGAAAGTAACCACCCCAACACACACAAACAAAGCTGCATCAGGACACTATTCAAAAGGACCACAACACACTGCAGTACACCAGGACTGCAAAAAGAAGAAGAGGAACACCTATACAAGGTATTCACCAAAAACGGATACCCGCGCAACTTCATCAACAAATGCCTAAGAGAAAGATCAGTTTGAGCTGTCCGCTGTAGTGGTTGGTATATTGGGTCCAGGTCGATGTGTTTGTTGATGAGTTTGTGGATGAATGCCATGCCTCTAGCAACATGAATTCGACTGGGACAACACTACTATCATAGGGCAAGCCAGACAGAGAACAGCCAGGGAATTCCTAGAGGCATGGCATTCATCCACAAACTCCATCAACAAACACATCGACCTGGACCCAATATACCAACCACTACAGCGGACAGCTGAAACTGACAACTGGAAGCGGCAGGGACAGACCACTATAAACACCGGAGGAAACATCAAAGAAGCGCTTCGCAGGAGGCTCCCAAGCACTGATGATGTCGCCTAGCCAAGGGACGAAACGTTTGCAACAAAAACTTCCAGCTCGGCGAACAGAACCACAACAATGAGCACCCGAGCTACAAATCTTCGCACAAACTTTGAAGAGTAGTGATAAACAGCTCCCTTTCAAAATGGCAGGCGGTGACCAGTGGGGTACCGCAGGGATCAGTACTGGGACCGCAGCTTTTTACAATGTACATTAATAATATAGATGAAGGTATTAAAAGTAATATTAGCAAATTTGCTAATGACACAAAGCTGGGTGGCAGGTGAAATGTGAGGAGGATGTAGGAGAATACAGGGTGACCTGGACAGGTTAGGTGAGTAGACGGATGCATGGCAGATACAGTTTAATGTCGATAAATGTGTGGTTATCCACTTTGGTGGCAAGAACAGGAAGGCAGATTACTACCTAAATGGAGTCAAGTTAGGTAAAGGAGCAGTCCAACGAGATCTAGGTGTTCTTGTACATCAGTCAATGAAAGCAAGCATGCAGGTACAGCATGCAGTGAAGAAAGCTAATATCATGCTGGCCTTCATAACAAGAGGAATTGAGTATAGAAGCAAAAAGATCCTTCTGTAGCTGTACAGGGCCCTGGTGAGACCGCACCTGGAATATTGTGTGCAGTTTTGGTCTTCAAATTTGAGGAAAGATATTCTGGTTATTGAGGGAGTGCAGCGTAGGTTCATGAGGTCAATTCCCGGAATGGCAGGACTATTTTACGCTGAAAGACTGGAGCGACTGGGTTTGTATACACTTGAGTTTAGAAGGCTGAGAGGGGATTTGATTGAGGCGTATAAGCTTATTAAAGGATTGGAAACTCTGGAGGCAGGAAGCATGTTTCTGCTGATGGGTGAGTCCCAAAGCAGAGGAAATAGTTTAAAAATAAGGGATTGGCCATTTAGAACAGAGTTGAGGAGAAACTTCTTCACCCAGAGAGTGGTGGATGTATGGAATGCTCTGCCCCAGAAGGCTGTGGAGGCCAAGTCTCTGGATACTTTCAAGAAAGAGTTGGATAGAGCTCTTAAGGATAGTGGAATCAAGGGTTATGGGGATAAGGCAGGAACAAGATACTAATTGAGGATGATCAGCCATGATCATAATGAATGATGGTGCTAGCTTGAAGGGCAGAATGGCCTACTCCAGCACCTATTGTCTATTGTCTATATTGTCTATTGAATCGCAGAGTAAGATGAAATATAATTGACATCACTTGACTAGAGTTCATGTTTCTGTGAAAACTAAGGATTATGATAGCAAGATTCAGAACCTCAGATGACAGGACAAATTATTAGCTTAGTCAAATAGAAAAAGGAATCATACTTAAAGTTGAGGAAACTGAAGACAGACAGATCCCCCGAAGAATATAAAGAAAGCAGGAAAGAATACAGCCAAGAATTTTGGAGGGCTAAAATGGACCATGAAATGTTCTTGTCAAATCATAAGAAAAAGGAGGAAAGGGGTAACTTGAGTAAGAATAAGCTTACTCAAAGACAAATAAAGTAACTTATCTGTGGAGCTGGAGCAAGTGGGTGAGATCCTTAATGAAAACCTTGCATCAGTATTCACAAAGGAGAAGGATATGGTGGATAGTGAGTCTCGAGAGGGGTTTGTTAATATTCTGGGGCACATTGATACAAAAGAGGAGGTGTAGAGTCTTTTGAAAAGCATTCAGGTAGACATGTCCACAGGACTTAATAGGATCTATTCCAGAATCCTGAGGGAGGTGCGGGAGGAAATTCTTGGGGACTTCACAGAGATGTTTGTATCCTCTTTAGTTACAGAGAACTATGGAATAGCCAACATTGTGCCTTTGGTTAAGAAGGGAAATGGGGATAATTCATGAGGATAATTCCATGCCGGTCAGCCCTACATCAGTAGTAGGGAAATTATTAGAGAGTATTCTTAGAGACAATATTTACTCAAATTTGGAAAAGTATGGACTTATTAGCAACAGGCAGTATGATTTTGTGCAGGGGAGGTCATATCCCACAAACTTGATCGGGTTTTTTGAGGTAGAGGCAAAGATGATTGATGAGGGCAGGGAGGTAGATGTTTTCTATGTGGACTTTGCTAGGCTTTCCACAAGATCCCTCATGGCAGGCTGATGTAAAAGATGAAGTCACAGAGGATCCACTGTAAGCTGATAAGATAGATACAGAACTGGCTTAGTCATTGAAGAGAGAGAGAGAGAGTGTGGTGGTGGAAGGGTATTTTCCTGATTGGAGATCTGTGACCAGATCCTCAGGGGTCAGTACTGGGACTCCTGTGTTTGTAGTGTGTATACATATAGAAGGAGAATGTAGTTGGCCTGATTAGTAAGTTTTCAGATGATACAAGGATTGAGGGAGCTGCAGATAGTGAGGAGGATCGTCAGAGGATGCTGCAGGGCATAGATAGGCTAGAGACTTGGGTGGAGAAATAACAGGTGGAATTTAATCAAGGCAAATGCAAAATGATGCATTTTAGAAGGTCTAATGCAGGAAGGAAGTATACAGCAAATGACAGAACTGTTAGAACCATCACTACGCAGAAGGATCTGGGTATATTGGTCCACATTTCACTGAAAGTGGCAACACAAGCAGATAGGGCAATGAAGAAAGCATTGGTTTGCTTGTCTTCATCAAGTGGATACCGAGGATAAAAATTCGAACGTCATGTTGCAGCTGCATAGAACTATAGTTCGCCAACTTTTGGAATATTGCGTGCAGCTCTGATCACCACCCTATCAGAAAGATAATGGGGCTTTGGAAATAGTTCACCAGGATGTTGCCTGGTTTGGAAGCAGTTAGCTATGAGGAGACATTGGACAAGCCTGGTTTGCTTTCATTTGAATGTTGGAGGCTGAGGGATGACCTGAATGAAATTTAGAAAGTTATGAGAGGCACGGATAGAATGGATAGTCACAGTCTTTTTCCCAGGGTAGAAATGACTATTACTAGGGGACATCGGCTTAAGGTAATATGGGTACGTTTAAAGGGGATATGATTATACAGAGGGCGGTAAGTACCTGAAATGTTCTGCAAAAGGAGTGGTGGCAGAGGGTTAAATAACAACATTGAAGAAGCATCTTGACAAATATACTGCGCTTTTCCAGCAACACATTTCCAGCTCTGATCTCCAGCATCTGCAGACCTCACTTTCTCCTCTATGATTATACAGAGGGCGGTAAGTACCTGAAATATTCTGCAAAAGGAGTGGTGGCAGAGGGTTAAATAACAACATTGAAGAAGCATCTTGACAAATATATGAATAGGCAGAAAAAGAGGGATACAGACCTCATAGAAGTGAAAAGTTTTCAGTTTAGAAAGGCATCATTTGTCAGTGGGAGCTTAGTGGGCCGAAGGGCCTGTTCCTGTTCTGTAATACAATCAGAGAGTCATAGAGATGTACAGCCCTTCGGTCCAACCCATCCATGCCTAGTAGATATCACAACCCAATCTAGTCCCATCTGCCAGCACCTGGCCCATATCCCTCCAAACCCTTCCTATTCATATACCCATCCAGATGCCTTTTAAATGTTGCAATTGCACCAGCCTCCACCACTTCCTCTGGCATTCCACACACGCACCACCCTCTCCGTTAAAAAGTTGCCCCTTAGGTTTCTTTTATATCTTCCCCCTCTCACCCTAAACCTATGCCCTCTAGTTCTGGACTTCCCCAACCTAGGGGAAAAACATTATCTATTTACGTTATCCATGCCTCTCATACCTCTCATGATTTTATAAACCTCTACAAGGTCAACACTCAGCCTCCGACGCTCTAGGGAAACTAACTCCAGCCTATTCAACCTCTCCCTATAGCTCAAATCCTCCAAGCCTTGCAACATCCTTGTAAATCTTTTCTGAGCTCTTTCAAGTTTCACAACATCCTTCTGACAGGAAGGAGTCCAGAATTGCACGCAATAGTGGGCTAACTAATGTCCTGTACAGCCGCAACATGACCTCCCAACTCCAGTACTCAATACTCTGACCAATAAAGGAAAGCATACCAAACACCTTCTTCACTATCCTATCTACCTGTGACTCCACTTTCAAGGAGCTATGAACCCGCACACCAAGGTCTCTTTGTTCAGAAACACACCTGGGGATCTTAGCATTAAGTCCCGCTAAGAGCAGAAACACACCTGGGGATCTTAGCATTAAGTCCCGCTAAGAGTTGCTTTCCCAAAATGCAGCACCTCGCATTTATCTAAATTAAACTCCATCTGCCACTCCTCAGCCCATTGATCCATCTGATCAAGATCCCATTGTAATCTGAGGTAACATTCTTCATCTTCCACCACACCTCCGATTTTGGTGTCATCTGCAAACTTACTAACTATATCTCTTATGCTCGCATCAAGGTCATTTATATAAATGACAAAAAGTAGAGGACCCAGCAGTGATCCTTGTGACACTCCACTGATCACAGGCCTCCAGTCTGAAAAACATCACTCCACCACCACCCTCTGTCTTCTACCTTTGAGCCAGTTCTGTATTCAAATGACTAGTTCTATCTTTATTTTTGTGAGATCTAACCTTGCTAATCAGTCTCCTATGGGGAACCTTGTCACGCCTTCCTGAAGTCCATATAGATTACGTCTACTGCTCTGCCATCATCAATCTTTGTTACTTCTTCAAGTTTGTGAGACATGATTTCTCACGCTCAAAGCCATGTTGACTATCTTTAATCACTCCTTGCCTTTCCAAATACATGTACATCTTGTCCCTCAGGATATCCTCCAACAACTTGCCCACCACCAACGTCAAGCTCACTAGTCCATAGTTCCCTGGCTTGTCCTTACCACCTTTCTTAAATAATGGCACCACATTTGCCAACCTCCAGTCTTACAGCACCACACCTGTGACTATTGATGATACAAATATCTCAGCAAGAGGCCCAGAAATCACTTCTCTAGCTTCCCACAGAGTTCTAAGATACACCTGATCAGGTCTTGGGAATTTATTCACTTTTATGTGTTTCAAGACAGCCAGCACTTCTTTCTCTGTAATATGGACATTTGTCATGATGTCACCATCTATTTCCCTACATTCTATATCTTCCATGTCCGTTTCCAAAGTAAACAGTGATGCAAAATACTTGTTCTTTGTTTTTTTTTTAAATATGAGGTCTTTATACCCTCAGGTCACATGCTGTGATCATTTGTTTATATCATGAATATGTCTCTAAGAGATATACTGATGTACTGACTGTGAAAAATATCACATTTCCCTTCTTTTACAAAGATAAGAATTTATCACAAAAATACATAGCTATGCACTGACAATTTGCCAATTATACAGACAGGTAAAACTGAGATTATAAGATTAACATTTTAAACTCCAATATAATGCTTCAGAGATTTGACAGCTCACCTTAATCTAGTAATCAAATATCCATCAGAGAGGCACAAAGTGTCCTCTGTTGCACTGGTTTGACAACTTGGCTGTCTTGCTGCAGGTTGATGTCACTTAACATCATCACACAATCACCATCATCATCATTAGAGTTTTCTTCATCATTATCTTTGTACGTGATTGGTATTTTATATATTAGACTAAGCTGGTTTCTGTTTCTTTGCAATGCACTTCATTTGATCTCAACTGGTTTCATAGTTTGGAAACCTTTGTAAGTATCTAAACATTTGGATTTGGATTTCTGACTCGTACTCTCTTGCCCATTGTGTAGTTTTTGTAGTTTCTCTGTATTTGCTCATTGTGTATCTCCTTCATTCTCCTTTATCTTTGAAGAAGATTGTTCTGTTTCTCAGAATGGTTAGACAATTGGTTGCTAGGTGATGCCACTCACAATTGTTTTCTGAGGGTAAATTGAGATGAGAATGGTAATCCCTTCCCCATTGGTGTTGCATGAAAATGCAGGAATGCAATGTCAAAATTTTTTTTTGCTTGACATTTAACTATCATTGACTTGACTGTATGGACCAAATATCCTGGCTGACCATCTGAGTGAGGTGACGATGTAATATGAGTCACATTGTATTTAGTACATATGTCCTGAAATGGTTTGTCAGTAAACTGTCCATTGTCAGATACTATTTGTTCCGGAATGCTGAAGAAACTGGAAATAGTGATCAGCATGTTAGCAATGGTCACGCTCATTCTGTTGCTATGTCAACAAACAGTGGGAAATTTAGAGAAGTAATGCATCGAAGAGTGTTATCTTTCCTGCATATTGTGGATAGTTATGTTGATCAAAGAATGGATAGAACATATTGTGTATTTGGAAGTTCCCTCCATTACTGAGGTTGATATATTTAGCATGGTTCGTATGCATTCGTGAGTTGTTTCATATCCTGATTTATCCGTGGCCAGACTGTAAACTCATGTGTCAACTGATATGTGTTCAATACCCATGTGCCTGTGGGCTAACATGCATGTGACATCTTAACTTAATGCTTGTTAATGCTTCACCCTTGGAAATGATTTGTCAAGTTGTACAAGTTCATCTCTGTATAGTCAAAACTAATGAATTTTCTCAAATACCTCTTTAATATTTTTTTTGTAGCCCTTGTTGTTGCTCATCTGTAGCAGTTTCAGGTTTCAGGTGTTCACTATGGCTATGCTCAAGTGTAAGAAAACCACCTTGAGAATGACTTCAACAGCTTTGTCTTGAGCATTGACTTGTGGATCAAGAGGAATATCTTGATCTTTCTGTGCACTGTATAATCTGCTCAGTGTGAGAAAATTAATCATACCACTACCTGTCTTGTGTCTAAATTCAAAGTTATATCCTTGGACCTTGACAAACATTGTATGAATTAACAGTTTACAGTAGATCTTTCTCATGACTAATGGTCAATTCCATTGGTGAAATTCTTGCCAAATAAATTTATGTGAATCTACATGAAGCCAAATGTCAGAGTTAATGTCTCATAATGCATACTGGGATAGTTGACTTTCAGAGATAAATGGGCTTTTGAACCAAAGGCAATAGCTTTTCATCTTGCAAAAAACATGCGTCTTTGCCTTTTTGTGACACATCAACTTCAACATTTGAGTGCTACCTGGGTCTGCAGTATTTGCGCTGTCAGAACCTGTTTGAGGGAATTGACAATATATTGCTGGTCAGCGTATAGTGCATCAAGCAACTTTCTTGAGTAAATCTCCTAGCCGAGATCATTGCTCCGTGAAGTTGGGCATATAGAACAAAGAGAATATTTTTAAATTTGAGGTAATGCAACAGATCTTCTTTATTGTGAAGTCATCACCTTCAATCTTTCCTGGAGCTGACATTGACCTTACACTTCATGCTGTTAAATTCAAATACTTTGTTGTCACATTGCAGTCTTCAGTAGATGTAAACTCTGGTTTGGTCTTAGCCATTACCACAACACCATTAGCAACACCAATTTAACTCAGTACGTTCTCAATAATCCTAACCATGTGCTGCTGGAATATGTCTTGAGTAACTGGGAGTCCAAATGGCAACTGTTGAAAAATGTGCTCTCCAAACTGTGTTCTATATGTTATAAGCTCTTGAGATTCATCTGCTAAATGTTGATTCCAGTTTCACATCTACCTTGAAAAATGAATTTGCTCTGGCACATTTGGGATTCGATCGTTCTAACCTTCATATTTTGAGTGAAAAGCTTTTTACGTGAAAGGCTAAGATGTCTTGGATTTATGTGTACTCCAATCATGCCAGCTTTGTTTAAAATGCATGTGACAGAGCTAACCTATCTAGTTGTTGACCTTTCAAATTACACCATTTCACTGCACCTCTATGAGTTCCATTCAAAGCATTTGCTGAAATTGCAAACTGAATTTTCTTGCTCGGTCAAGTAATGGGGCATATCACCCTTCAGATGCAAAAGTATAATACACTTCTAATTGCTGATTATATCAAATTGGTCCAGCTATAGGTGTTTGAGATTGTTAACTGATTTGATTGTGTCATGTGTGGTCTGTTCCACAACAGTTAATGTGATTTGAATCTCAGGAATTGTTACTATATTGCAATATCTGCATACTTGTAGACATGTCATAATTGGATCATTGTATCTACTAGGCAGAGGTTTTCGGATGTCAAACAGAAGAATGCTTATTGCCACTGCAGCATGTCAATGCATGGAGTTGATCATCTGTTTTATGCTACAAGACTTTATCATGGAATTACCATGGAATTCTCCGAATGAGTTATATGCCTTTCAGGGTGCATAGTGGTAAGAAGTCGTCATAAGTTCCCATGTTGTTTTTAGCTTTTGTGTTGTCCTGCCTATTCAGGACATTTGATATTAATAGCTATAAGAGTTTCAGATTGCCCTATAGCATTGACAAGGTGCTCCAGGTTATCAACATAGAAATCTTAACCAACTTGTGAAATTTGGCTCACGTTTGATACACTCCTAGCCTGATCAATCTGTTCGCATTTGTGCATTTCCTTACCACTTTTCTTGCCGCTAACAATATGGTGTGGGACCATTTTGTTGGTCACCTGAGTTTTTTTCTGGGTCTAGAACTGAATTATCTGCACCTTCCTGCACAATGTCACTCAAATACTCCATTTTTGCTGATAACTCAAAGCTGAGTGGAAGGGTGAACTGTGAGGAGGTTGAAGGGATACTTCAATGTGATTTAGACGAGTTGAGTGAGTGGGCAAATGCATGGCAGCAGAACGATAATGTTCATAAATATGAGGTTATCCACATTTAGCAAAAACAGAAAGGCAGAGTATCATCTGAATGGCAATGGGTTAGGATGTGTAACAGGACCTGGGTGGCCATGTACGCCAGTCTCTGAAAGTAAGCATGCTGGTGAGGAAGGCAAATGGTGTGTTGGTCAGCACAGCGAGCGAACTTGAAAACAGGAGCAGGGATATCTTGCTACAATTGTACAGGGTCTTGGTGAGAACACAGCTAATGTATTGTGTATATTTTGGTCTCCTTATCTGAGGAAGGATGCTCTGGCTATGGAGAGAGTGAAGCAAGGTTTACCAGATTCATTCCTGAGATGGCCAAGAGGAACTGGATTATGGAGGAATATTTTCACTGGGGTTTAGAAGAATGAGGGAGGGGGTTCTCATTGAAACACTTGAAGTTCTAACAGGGTAAACACAGGGAGGATGGTCCCGATGACTGGGAAAACCAGAACCAAAGGATGTGGGCTTCACCGGCCATGCCAACACCGGCCATGATTGGCTGGAAAAGTTGTGGTTAGCTGACTTCTTGAACCACTGCAGGCCATTTGGTAAAATACAGCAAGTGTTTTAGGTTGACTTTGAGCTGGCAACAATGAAGGGACCGAGATATATTTCCAGGTTAGGATGGTGAATGGCTTGGAGGGGAACTTACAAGTGCTAGTGTTCTCAAGCAGCTGGTCTCCTCATCCTTGTAGATGGTAGTGTTTGTGGGTTTGGAAGGTGCTGATAAGAAGTCTTTCTTAAAGCTCCGATTATATCTTGTAGCTGGCATACACACTCTGCTGATGCGGACAAAATCAATCCTGACATTAAATTTTACCTTGAGTTAGTCTTTGTTAAAATGTTTAAATTTCTTCTGGATCTCCCTGGTCATCAATGGGAAGCCTGGATGTGTTAATTCTTTGAAACCTGACTTGCCAATAACAACCAAGATTTTTAGAGCTTTTCTCTTGAAATCATCCATTACTTGATCCTTACAGGTTTTGCACTATACACTTTAAGACATCAAGGTTTTGCACTATACACTGACTTTGTGTTAATGTCAATTAAACCTCCCATTCACTGGGCTTGGTCCCTTTAAAGGTGCCATTCTAATTATTACAGACTCCAGTTTAATAATTACAGTCTTGTAGAAGCAGTTTTCTGACTGTAGATTGCATTTGTGTCAAATATAGAGCCATGATATCATATGGATTTTCATTGTCTATGTGCTAATGTGGAGAACAGAAGTGGCAGAAACAACAAAGATATGAATACAATAAAGCCTTTTATGATAGGAAACTTTTTTTAATGTTTTTAAATGGTATTTTCTACTTGGGGAGATTCACAGCTGAGCTTTCAGGTCTTTTTTTTATTTTAATCAGATGAGAATCTTATCAAGTTTATTTCTTTTTTAAAGAAAAAGAGTTGGAATAGTCCCTATGCTTTAGTACAGGTCAGTAGTCTTTGGTTGAGATTTTTTCTTTTATTTAAGCACAGCCATAGGATTTGTCATTACAACTTCTGACACAGCTGATTGTCCAAATTCTCTGCCATCCAGAACTGTTGTTTGTCTGTTAGTTCTCTAAACATTTGCCACAAACATGTTAGAGTCTTTTATACACAGTCCCCACTGCTAACCATGATGTGAGTTTGCCTTTAGTGGGAATTTTCCTGAGCTTTTATTACCCTTCATAACTTCTAAAATAGAGTGTGGATGTCATGGTTTTGAGGAATCCAACAGATTCAGCTAACTATTGCACAGAAACATTATTTTGCAATTCCTAGGCACACTTCCAGTAGCATGTCGTGCTTCAAGTGATTTCAGGATGTGATGCAGTATGTGACCTTTGTATTGTCAGGTCACCTGCTATGATGCAATGTTGATACTATGAGCTGAGTCTATAAAGTATGGCAAAACACAACACCTTTCAAGAAGAATAGCCAAATCAGGGATATGATCACATGAAAGAAGTTGAAACATTGGCTGCTCATTTCTGTGGGGCAAAGAGCCATTTCTTGACTTTGTAAGCAGGTGGCACAGTGGTTAGCACTGCTGCCTCATAGTGTCAGAGACCTGGGTTCAATTCCCGCCTCAGGTGACTGTCTGTGTGGAGTTTGCACGTTCTCCCAGTGTCTGTGTGGGTTTCCTCTGGGTGCTCTGGTTTCCTCCCACAGTCCAAAAACGTGCAGGTTGGGTGAATTGGCCATGCTAAATTGCCTGTAGTGTTAGTGGAAGGGGAATGGGTCTGGGCGGGTTGGTGTGGACTTGTTAGGCCGAAGGGCCTGTTTCCACACTGTAAGTAATCTAAAAAAAGCTTATTTTAATTTTGTAGTCCCAGCTGCATTTTCTTTCAACCCTTTTATTGGTTGAGGGAAATAACAAGCATGCCAAACCATTTAAGTTAAATTTGTGTCAATAGCTCACTCAATTTGTTCTTTATACTCTGTGCCTTTGATTTAAGAATTTTTATTTGGGTCACATACCCTAGTAGGCTTTTTACTTTAATTCACCTTTAAGTTACTTAGTCTCTTGACATCTCTTATTTCTCCTTCCTCGCTTAATTGCAATATGCTCTTTAGTTTTCTGTTGACTTGCAGTGTCAAAAGCACATTATTTTTTCTTGTTAATTTATTCTGTTCATTGTTTTCAAACTATTATTCAGACAGGTTTTGAATCCCCAACTGCATCAAATAATTTCTTTATAAAACTTAATCTTGTGCATGAATTTACCATTGAAATGAATTCCCTTTCCTTGATATATTAGTTGATAAATTGTCAATGATTTCCCTCCTGTAATCTACCATAAGCCTAACTTCATTGATCAATGTACACCCGGGATTCCTAAAGTTCCATGCACTACACGATCAGCTTTATTGGCAACCTCATGAATAGGACTAGTCATCTACCAGCATATAAACATAGAGTCATAGAGATGTACAGCATGGAAATAGACCCTTCAGTCCAACTTATCTATACCGACCAGATATCCTAAACTGATCTAGTTCCATTTGGCCCGTAACTCTTTCCTATTCATATACCCCATCTAGATGCCTTTTAAATGTAACTGTACCAGCCTCCAACATTTCCTCTGGCAGTTCATTCCATATACACACCAACCTCAGTGTGAAAAAGTTGCCCTGTAGTTCTCTTTTAATTCTTTCCCCCTTCAACTTAAATCTGTGCTCTCCAGTTTTGGACTCTCCTAACCTGAGGAAAAAATCTTGACTATTCGCCCTATCGATGCCCCTCGTGATTTTACAAACTTCTATGAGGTCACCCCTCAGCCTCCAACACTGCAGGGAAAACAGCCTCAGCCTGTTCGGCCTCTCCCTATAGCTCATATTCTCCAACCCTGGCAACATCCTTGTCAATCTTTTCTGAACTCTTTCAAGTTTCACAACATCTTTCCTCTAGCAAGGAGATCAGAACTGAAAGCAGTATTCTGAAAGTGGTCTAATCAATATTCTGTACTTGTTGCTAAGAAAAGGCTGTATATCAAATACCCAAGTATAGACATTTGATGGATTTCGTTGTTGGAGTCTCCATATCTAACTGTATGGAGGACTATGCTAAACCGTCATGTGTGTGTGTTGCAAATACCTGACTAAGGATCTGTTCTTTTTCTGATACTCCCCACACAAGTTCATTGGAAGCATGACCAATGGGTCCAACCACTGGAGGCATAATTGCTGCTCTTGCTGTGGTGCAACAAAGACAGAGAGAAATGAAAGAATAATCCAGGTACCAACAACATGGGGCCAGCACCAACGTCCGACAGATGCTGAATAGCTTCCACATGATGAGGTCTCAGCTGGAGGTCCTGTCAGGATGCAGAGGTGGTACAGGAGACAGACAATCTATTTCCCTTGCTGATATTTCATCCAGATGCACAATGTGCATTGTCACTGCAGACTGAAGATATCCTGGGGCAGGATTATGCCAAGTGCGCGATCCTCATCTATGACATAGAGGTTGGTCATTAATGGTCATCTAAAGCAGTGGCTGTCAAGTTCACAGCTGTATTAAACTTTTATGCAATGGCTGCTTCCAAGGATCCACTCGGGACATGAGTGGGATCTGTCAGTCCCCAACCTACAATCCAATCACAGCGGTAGCCAATACAATTTGTGCTAAATTATACTGCTTCATCTTGTTTTGTTTTGTCGGTGAGGTGGTCCCCTTCTCATTACCAGCAGAATGGTGCCTCCTGACTGGCAGCACTTAATCAGGTGCTCAGCTGGGCTTTAAAGATGGCACCAGCACCAGGGATTCCGGAGAACTCCTGGCAGTTGAGGGTACCTCCACCTATAATGAGAAGCGGGATGTGACGAATGGCATGCTGTGGATACATGTTGCACAGCTACTGAGGTTAAAATAGCATGAGAAATCTCATTAGGGGTCATGGAAAGAAACCCACTTTGCATCTTGTCAATTTTGAGACTTAGACGATTTCCGGTAAAGTTCTGAAGGAGGGTCATCAGACCTGAAACATTAACTCTGCTTTCTCTTCACAGATGCAGCCAGACCTGCTGAGTTTTTCCAGCAATTTCTGTTTCTGTTTCCGGTAAATTTGAGGTTTTCAGAATTTAGGATACACAGATTGAATTCTTTAGTAACAAGCTAAAGCTTGGTTTCACAATTTTCTAATATTTTGCAAAGTTCTTTGAGGTCAGCTGTTGCAAAACTGATATTTTTGCATCATTAGGTCAAAAATAAGTTAAATTGTGCAAAGTAGACAAAAATAACAAGAAAGTATGAATTCAAAGCCGTTTGATTAGCAAGGTTGACTATTATCGGAGGTAGATTCTGGATTAGTGGTGCTGGAAGAGCACAGCAGTTCAGGCAGCATCCTTGGAGGTAGTCATAGATGATAGCATGCAGCTTGAGTAGAATCGATAAGAGGAAAAGATAACTCACAACAAGGTTGACTATTATCGGAGGTAGATTCTGGATTAGTGGTGCTGGAAGAGCACAGCAGTTCAGGCAGCATCCTCGGATGCTGCCTGAACTGCTGTGCTCTTCTAGCAGCACTAATCCAGAATCTGGTTTCCAGCATCTGCAGTCATTGTTTTTACCTTATTATCGGAGGTAGTCATAGATGATAGCATGCAGCTTGAGTAGGATCGATAAGAGGAAAAGATAACTCACAAGCTTAAAAGGAAAAGAAAAGGTTATAGTGTTCTTGTGAATCAAGAAGTTATTGTAGCTAACCTGAAGATAATCCAATTTATTACATTCAACTTTCTGGAGAAAGTTACCAACTTCCATACATTAAATTCCTCAATTAGATTTCAATCTGTGAATGACAACAGCTGAGACTATCAGACCAGTTTTAATATTAAGTAAAAGCTCAATTAAAGTACAGTAATGAAATGGTGTCATTATCAGCATCCCATACTAACTGTGCAAGGCTTAAGAGAACGCTTTCCCCTACAGTTTTTGATAGTGTTGACTGTCACTTTTAAGAAACACCATTCTCTAAACCCCTTGAGATATATTATGCAGCCAATGAAGATAAATTTAAAGAAGGTTGATATAATTTTTTTCCAGTCTAGCAGAATGCAAGTGTCAGCTACTTAATTTAGAAATTGTGTCCTACAATCAGAGAGGCCTGGCTATCAATCAAATATAAAAATAATTTAAAATAGCAAAACCATGCATCCTTTGATTAATAAAACTGAGAATTAGCTTTAGACATGAATTCATGTCATGGTGAATATTCTGCACAAAGCAGGAGTCAGTGAAATCTATATTTGAAGCCTTTAGCTGTCAAAAAAAATATTTCTTTTGACAAGAAAGTCCACTGCAGGATAAATGGTATTGTGCATTTACATGTCCTGAGGCCAACCTAGATAGAACCTAATTCCATGATTCTGCTTTAAAATGTCTCTGCGGGCAAGTCTAGCTTCTGTCTGAATATCTTCTTATTACAATTTGATATTTTTAAACTATAGATAGGTACCATTGAGATACTTCGGTGTAGTCAGTGGGATAGATATCGAAATTGACATGAGTACTCTATTTTGAGTTGGTAATAAATGTTATTGCCAAGAATTGAATTTGAATCACTGCTAAGGGAGCCTAGTTTGTGTCGTTCAGTAGCAGGAAATGGAGCAAGACAGCAGAGCTACATGTACCTTGAAGAGGGAAACATATGTGACTCAGTTTCATTTTTTTGAACAAACCCAGTCAAAAGCAGAGAATTGTGTGCTCCCAGAAGTGGTGAGCTTGGAAGTAGGATTGACACTTTATTAGGCAAGCTGGTGGTATACCCAAACCCTGCTTCCTTTTCCTGATCCATGACCAATTGAGCCTCTTAAGGGTCAATTAAGGAGCACTTCAGGCCCAAGCCCGAGGCCAATACCACCAGGATTAATCCATGCAAGTAGGCCCGACGACCATTAGGTCAACCCTGTGAGGGCTGATTAAAAACTGGTGGTAGGGGTATCCCTTGCTTAAAGGCACTCATTGCCTGATCTAGCACCTGGGCATCAGGAAGGGGTGTTGTGCTGGTAACCAGCCTCTTGCCCTTTCTTCTGATTCTCCTCTCCTACTTTCCTCTGGTCTCAAGGTGAGCCCTTGAAGAGCAGCCCCAGCATGGCTAAGCACTTTAAAAAGATTGTAATGTTTGAACTTCCAGCTTTATTTCTTTCTTTTATCTAAGAAGGTGTCACTGTATGACAGTCTCTGCAATGTTTAGCTTTTGATTTTTTTTTCTTCCTTTCTACCTTGTGTTTAAGATTTTGTACTGAGATGGTGCCTTGTGTGGTGACATTATACACGTTTCATGCACTCCTGTACTTTGTACTTGAGTACATGTGACAAATGAAGTGAAATCAAATCAAATAGCCTCAACCCTCACCTGCTTACTTCACCCGGAACCCTTGACAATCCTGGGGTGCTTTTCTGGAAGGATTCACAGCCTCTGTGTGGACACTGTTGAGCTGGTGGTCTCCAGTTGACTGCACTCCACCTCTGTGTTCGTGATTCCAGGCAACGCTCCACCAGCATCTTTATTGCTGCATGTTTGGAGTGTTTGCCATCAGACCTTCCCAGACTTGCCCCTTCCTTAACTGGCAGCTGAGCCTCCAGCATTGTCACAAGCTTCACCAACAAAACAACTGCATTTTACGATGCTGCTTGTAAAGGGTAGTAGAAATTTGAACTTTTTCAAATGGAAGTAGGTACTACATCAATTCAGTGTTAAATTCAAAATGGTGATTGATAGATTTTTGATATCCAAAGCTATGAAAGGAAAAAAGGCAAAAAGGCATGTCTCTGGAACTAGGTCACAGATCAGCATGGTCTCATTGCATAGCGGAAAATTAAATGACCTACTCTGGTTCTTATGTTCTGAGAATAATATATGAAGTACCAACAGGTTAATTTGTAATGCCTAATACAAAATGTAACCTGCAACTATTTATTTCTGTATACAAGTGATCAGCCTTAATCCATTTCACATAATAAGGGAGTAATTTTCTAAAATATTCCTTGTAAAACTCTATTTTGTTTGGGGTGCATTCGGTTGCTCTACATTAATGTGGAATGAATTTTCGTTTTTTAGTTCATTCTCACCCCCCGAAACACAGACCATACAAAATTTGCTTTCTGTTTTCTATTCATCTTGATGTAAATTATCAACTCTCTTAACGTGGAAGAAGCAACAATGGCTTTCAATTAAGAGGAATTCTGACGGCTACCCACAATCAGCAACCCATTGGTTTCAGGCTCAACTCATTTATTTTCCCATCTATACGAAACAATACTCAACCTATGAACAGCCGCAACATCGTAGAATCCCTACAGTGTGGAAGCAGGCCATTCGACCCATACCAACCCTCCAAAGAGAATCCCACCCCTCCTACCCTATAACCTGCATTTCCAATGGCAAATCCAGCTAGCCTACACATCCCTGGACACTATAGTACAGCCAATCCACCTAACCTGAATGTCTTTGGTCTGTGGAAGGAAACCAGAGCACTCGGGGCAAACCCATGCAAGCACAGGGGAGAATGTGCAATTGCCCAAGGGTGGAATTGAGCTCTGGCGTTTTGAGATAACAGTGCTAACCACTGAGCTACCATGCCACCCAACATATGGCTCCAAGGCCCAATATAGATATTCCAATCTGACAGGTTTTAAATGCAAGACCTAACGCATTTCTGGACAAGTTTCCAAAGAGGTTTTCAGTTTAGTTCGACCACAGGAAAAAGAAATGTGAAGATGCAAGTCAGCTCTCTGCTTGTTTATGTCAGATTTCACTTCCAGCTTTCCACTCCAACTCCATAAGATGAGTCTTGGGAAATTCCTGAGCTTTTTATCAACAAACAGGAGGAAAATAGACCTTTTGGACTTTCGGAAGTGCAAGTGGTGTTAGCTAGTCCAATAACATTTGGCATTGTTGGAGGAAGGACATGCAGAGAGGAAAAAAAATAGAAAAATACCTGTCTACACTCTCATTTTGAAATGTACAAGATGAGTTGTATCATTCACAAATTTTGCAGTTTGTTGTTCCTTCTGATCCATCATATGAGATTGAGAATTCTATTGGATCAAGAGCAGTATTGCATTGCAAGTTTTTGATTAGTATTAAGGTCCACCATAATTAATGGATTTCAAAGACACACAGTTAATATAAAGGGATTTGTTTAATTAAAATTAAAAGTTGTAGGGATAACATTATGCTACTATTATTGGAGAGGGAATATTTGACAGCCAGAGGATAAAACCAGAAGCGGAATGTACTTTGTCCATCCCTTCTCTTACACTTCAAAAATAAAAAGGAGCATTCAGCACAAGAAAATCTCCATTCAAGGTGTTCAGAATTATCATATTCTATTTATTTCAATCAATCTTCCTATGTCACTTACTGTTCCTAGTTAAGCGAGAGGAAGACACTCTGTTTCCAGGCCTCAGTCTTAGAGTTACCCCTGGGAAGCATTCTGAGAACAATGGGGACTGTGGGCTGGATTTTCTGATGAGCTGAGAAGTTCCACCTCTCGGAGATTTGTCAAAGGGGAGGCTTGAGTCCTGAGTTCAAAAGTACAGAGCTCTTTACCAATGCAGCATGGTTGAGGTCAGAGGAAATCTCCAAGATACTCTGCCGACCCTGATCAAGTACAGTGTGTTTATACAAGTTATGTACAATGTTTGCACGCAATACTGCTGTCAGTGCTCACCTGATCCCCTCTGACTGTTTTGTTTATCACCTGCACCGTACTGATTGAGTTAATTTTGAGTTAATTTGCAAAGCTCTGATTATTTATTTTCTTGAAGTCATGATGACTGTGTGATATTTTGCAATGGCCTTTATGTCCTTTCAATGTGGTCTACCATTCAGTACTCACTTTATGAGATCATCAGTTTACACCATCTGTTTGTCATTCGTTCCTTTTGGCAGGGTTAGGGGTTTTGCTCTATTGTCCACAGTTATTTGTTTAGAGGAGTTTGGTTATATCCCTTGATATCAGTTTGTTAGCTGCATTTATAATTTCTTATCCAATTGCTGTGAGTACAAAGGTCACTGCTTTGTAAGTTACTGTCTCAGCTAACAAACTTCTTCAGCCATTTCATGTCAACCAAATCCCCCGGCAGCCATTTTACCTTCAGTCATGGGCTGTCTTAACAAAGACCAAAAGCATGACCCCTCCCCATACCATTGGCTGCGATGGTGTGGGGTGGCATTTTAATGGTGGCAGCCAATTAAGAGTACAACAGTCACCCAGAATTGCCAGCTGAAACTGAGGACCAGACGCTGAGAGGCCTGGTCAGCAACAGCATTACAGTTGCCCACTTACGAGGCTGCAGCATGAAGGAGAGGGTACCTCCATGCTCTCAAGAAGTTGTTTCATCCAGCATGATGCTGGGAACAGGTGGGCAGACCACAACAACCTGGGTGTGGCATTCTCCTTCAATTACACCTTAGCTGCATGGCAAACCATTCCCTCTTGGTATAGGGGCATTTTTTGGCATTGAAGTGTTTGTAGAGGATAGTCCCCTTCCCCAAGAACACACCAGAAGGCCACCATCGTTTATCTGGTAGTCTCTCTAGAAGCCTGTGACCACCCACACTCCCTCCCGACTAAAGGTCCAGAAACTTGCATATGTAACAATCAATATAAAGGCAAAATGAATCTTGGCCTTCATTGCAAGGAGACTTGGGTAGAGACTGCATATTGGCATTGATTGTAAGGAGACTTGGATAGAGGCCACATACTGGCATTAATTACAAGGAGATTTCATTACAGACTATACATTTTTCATTGATTGCAATAAGATTGGTTACAAACTGCATACTGGCATTAATTGCAAGGAGACTTGGGTACAGACTGCATATTGGTGTTGATTGTAAGGAGACCTGTGTACAGACTGCATATTGGAGTTGATTGAGACCTGTGTACAGACTGCATATTGGAGTTGATTGAAAGGAGACCTGTGTACAGACTGCATATTGGTGTTGATTGCAAGGAGACCTGAGTACAGATTGCATATTGGCATTCACTGTAAGGAGACTTAGTACAGGCTTCATATTGCCATTGATTGTAAGGAGAGTTGGTTACAGACTGCATATTAACCTCTATTGCAAAGAAATTTCAGTACAGACTGCATATTGGCCTTCATCACAAGGCGATGTGTGTACAGAAGTAAAGATGTTTTACTTCAATCATAAAAAGCCTTGATGAGATCACACCTGGAGTATTGTATACAGTTTTGATCTCCTTATTGAAGGAAGGATATACTTACCATAACAAGTGCAACAGTGATTCAATATACTAATGCCTTGGGTATTCCTGTGAAGAGAACTTGAGGAAATGAGCCCTGTGTTCTATAGAATTTCACAAGAACAGAGGTAAGTTCATTAAGACTTAGAGAATAATGACAGGGCAAGACAAGGTGGTAAGCAATTTAAGACTCGGATAAGGAAGAATTTCTTCACTAAGAGTGTGGTCAAACTTAAGAATTTTCCTTCCTGAGGCCTCTGGAAGATCTGTATAGCACAGTAGTTTTGTTGGGCTGAATAGCCTTACCGTGACCTTCTAATCCTGTGTCCTGTGCAATGAGCAGGCTATCAAATTCAGTTTACTTATTTGTCATGGTCAAGGTCAAAAAAAGGGAGAGATTATGAATTTACTAATCTTGTTTACATTTTCAACTCAATTCATTTGACACAACTGTTTTTAGGAACAATTCAGCCTGGTGTGTAATCTTACTGTTTCTATTTAGCATCCTCAATCACTTCCTGTGGGGAATACCTGACCTATATAGCTCTCATACAAAAGTACAATACAATGGATGTTGGATATCTGAAATATAATCTGACAATACTGGAAACTCTCAGCATCTATATCTGTGTTTAACACAGATTGGCATAAACACTGGATCATATTATTAATCAATAGTGTTTATGAAACAGTCAAGCTTTAATGCAGCTGTAACAATAAGCAACACAAAATTGTCATGCATAAATGTGAATAGGCTCTGAGCCACTGGAGAATGTAAATACATGCCATAAACTCTTTTTGTCTTCTCTGTACATTAAATCCCCTTTCTAAATGAACTAACTTTACCAAATAAAACAAGGAATATTTGCAAACAGCTTTTTCACATTGAAATGAACTATGAAACAAGCATACGCAATCAAAACCTGCAACATCATCATGGCACAAAACAGAAATATCTTTACCCTGTTCCAGGGAGATGTAATGTTCTATTGGTATTATCCCTATACTATTAATCCAGTGATCCAGGTAATGCTGTGGAGACCAAGTTCAAATCCTGCTTGGGCAGATTTGAGTTTGAGTTAAAACATTTGGAATTAAGAATCTAACAATGACCATGAGACCATGATGATTATCAGGAGAAACCTATCTGGTTCACTAAAGAACTTCAGGGAAGGAAACTGCCATCCTTATCCAGTTTGGCCTTCATGTGATTCCAGACTCACAGTGATGTGGTTGACTTGTAACTTCCCACTGGACAATAAATGCTGGTCTAGCAAGTGATGTCTCCATTCCATGAATGAATCAAAATAAATATTCCAAACACATACACAAAGTTACAGCAACGAGTATGAATGCCAAGCATAGGTCACACGCTTGACAGTTTTGGACTACCCTCCAAACACTGGAGTTCATTCTGCTCCCAAATAGCATGAATTATAAATTGCACTGGACATTTCAGGAGATGTCTCTGACACATTCATCATATTGAAGCAAACACTGAGGGAGCAGAGCTAGTGGTCCATATAAATGGCTGCAAGGCTGGATCAGGTGGCTGCTTCAGAATAGAGGCTTATATTAGGGTATGCAAGATTAGACTAGACTACGTAGACAGTGGCTCTGGATCAGCTATCAGTGTCTCTGCAGTGCGAGCAGCTCAAGAAGATGTCCTGAAGATAGTGACTGAGGTAGGATAGAGAGTAGCTTCTGGAGTTTGTATTGTCAAAGCCATAGTAGAGAGCATGGGATGTGAAAGACATAAACAGCTCAATTCATACATTTGGGTGTGCAGAAATGGACCGGACAACTTGTGAGTTTCATTTGGGCTCATGCAGACTTGCAGCAGATTTTAGGTCCAATGCAGAAGGAACGGACTTTGTAACATTCCATTCTCTTGACACAATAAGTTATG
Organism: Chiloscyllium plagiosum; assembly: GCF_004010195.1. Taxonomy (NCBI): domain Eukaryota; kingdom Metazoa; phylum Chordata; class Chondrichthyes; order Orectolobiformes; family Hemiscylliidae; genus Chiloscyllium; species Chiloscyllium plagiosum. The sequence continues at coordinate 136,004,264 of NC_057711.1, read as the reverse complement.
TCAAGCAACACACACTAGAGATACCTCTCAGCAGGTGTGGCAGCATCAATGGAGAGGAAATTGGAGCATCCGGAAGAAGCCCACATAGATATGGGGAGAATGTGCAAACTCCACTCAGGCAGTTGCCCAAGAATCGAAGGAGTGTGCAGAACTACGGGCCAGAGTAGGGGTAACCAAGATCCACAAGCACAAACTCTGAAAACATCAGACACTTGTATTGATTTGTAAATGACTGTGCCTTGTTTTCTTCAGAAGGCTGAGAATGCTGGCTGCTGGGGATGAAAACAAATCAATTTCAAGCAAAATGTTCTTTGTGAGACAGGCTTGGGGGCCTCAGGAGAGGTTAGTAATTCAAATTTTGTCTGTAACACTTGTCAAACTATGAGGTGAAGGCCAAGTGTTTGGTGGCTTGGTGCGCATTGAGTTGAAGGAAGAGAAGCTGGTCAAATTGACACATCATTGAATTCTACGAATTGGGCATTGTAAGTGCCAAGCTTCTTCATCACTAGGTTTTCAAAAGCAAAGTCTCTGAACAGAGAGCAATGTGTTTCACCAACAACACCGTAAAGACACTTACCATCATGCTGGTGAACAGATTGGAAAGACCTCTTGGCTAGGAAATTGAATCTCAGGACTGTGGAAGCACAGATCATATTGCCAAGGCTCTGCTTTGAGTCATCAGTCAGATGGCATGGGGCTTGAAGAGTGTGTCTAAGTAGAAGGACAAATAAATCTGAAGTAAAACAATTTCAAACAAAATGTCAACAGGTTCCTCATCTCCTTCACCCAAAGAAGCATTTGCACCATCATCTAGAATAAGACCATAAGATACAGGAGCAGTATTAGGCCATTTGGCTCATTGAGTCTGCTTCACTACTCGATCATGGCTGTATGCTCCTTAACCCCACTCCTCTGTGTTTTCCTTTGAACCCTTTATTAATCAATCTCTGTCTTAAATACACTCGATGACTTGACCTCTACAGCCCTCTGTCACAAAGACCTCCACAGTTACACCCCCCCCCCCCACCCCGGTTGAAAAACGTTCCTCTTCATCACTGTTCTAAAGGGTTGTCCCTTCAGCTCTGAGGCTGTGCCTGAAGTCCTAGTCTGTCATACCAGTGGGAACAGCTTCTCCACATCTACTTTATCCAGACCTCTCAGTATTCTGTAAGTTTCAATGTGATCCCCTTTCACTCTAATGTACTCCATTGAGAACCAACCACAGAGCCTTCAACCCGTTCCTTATTTGACAAGATATCTTACAAGCTTTAGCCATGCATTGGCAATCATGATCTGGCAGTAAACTGTACTTGCAGAGGAAATATGCCTGAACCCATTATTCAGCAAGAGCTGATCTTCATAGAGGCCATGAGTTGTTGATAGAGATCCTCATGCCTTGAATTTCTCTGCATATTGAAATCAGTCTGATCCAAGAGGTGAGTACCTGTGGCTTGGAAATTATAATGCAGTAAGATGGTTTGCCAGGTTGGTGCTTTAACTATGTGAGTTGCATGATATAACAGGCAATAATTGAGAGCTGACCCTAGTATCAGATCTAGTAAGTTCACCCTTTGTTGAATGGTGAATGGTGAGTTGTGGGCGGCAGGGCCAGAAACCTGGGTTCAATTCCCGCCTCAGGCAACTGACTGTGTGGAGTTTGCACATTCTCCCCGTGTCTGCGTGCGTTTCCTCCGGGTGCTCCGGTTTCCTCCCACAGTCCAAAGATGTGCAGGTCAGGTGAATTGGCCACTCTAAATGTAGGGGAATGGGTCTGGGTGGTGTACGCTTCGGCGGGTCGGTGTGGACTTGTTGGGCCGAATGGCCTGTTTCCACACTGTAAAGTAATCTAATCTTCTGGGATGTCCCATTACTTTCTGTGTCCTTTAATCCATTTTTAGTTATCTTGTCTAAGTTGAGATTGTCAATGATCGAGACAGCAAAGTTAGGATCAAGTATCAAAGTGTAGATTAGTTTCTGATGTTGACGACCACTGTCTAGGTACCTGCTGCATGTCTGCCATAGTTTCTATTCTTACTGTTACTGCAATCCTATAGACCAAGTCAAGGTGTGTAGATGCCACATTAACAAATTTCTTTTGATGAGAGACATAGAAATGATCAGATGCTGCCACTATGCCAGTAGATTGCATTTACTTTTAAATAATGTTCAGCTCTTCTATTCTTCCTGCTAAAGTGCACACCCTCACATTTCCCCACATCTTTTGTGGAAATTCCAAGGGTGCTGTGGAACGTTTTAAATCATGTAAGTATGATGATAGACTCTAATGAATGCAATGGTAAGTGGAAATGTTGATGTGGTTCTGGAATGGGAAGGGTTCAGAGCATATCATGCACTCTTGTTTTAAGATAATGCATTGGTCACTCAGATGATAAGGTGTTAAGTTGGTATACATGCTCTAACCAGGGCCATGGTAGAGCAGACAGTAAGGCTGCTGAAAGTGTGATCCCATGGCTTGGAACAGTCTGGGGAGCCCTCCAGTATAGTCCAGACAGAATACGCCACACACCATCCTGGCATAGTCCATCCAATTATCCTGTGATCTGCATAGTTGGAGCAGGCCACAAAGGCAATTTGAAGTATGCTGAGGACATAGAGGAACAGAAGCTATTGCCCAAAGAGAAGGAGGAGTTGACTAGCTACAAGAAGCTCACCTTGTAGAAGACAGAGGTCACTGCATTGGGTGCTGCAAGACAGACAGGACTTAATTGACACACAGTTCTAGTAGACGCGAGCTGGTGCAGAGGACCATTAAGCACTGTTAAGTTCAAGGTGCCAGCATTGTGGATCCAAACTACATTTGTTTCCTTTGTATTCCCTTTTGCTGCCTGCAATAAAAACCACATGTTTGGACGTCTGAATGCTTCCCTATATTTGATATTGCCTACTGCACAATGCACTGGCATTGCAATACATGTTGCAGGGACTCAGGGTCTTCAGATGGGATGTATCTAAGGACAGATAAGCTGTGTAGCCTCATAATTAAACAGTGACTAGTGTAAGAGAATGGGACTGTGTGAGTATGAGCCACATGCTATGGACAATGTGGATTAGTGGCTGTTCTACCACAATGATGTTACCGTTGAGAGGCAATGTCAGATTGCAAACATTCAGACGTATGCACAGTGGCTTCCCAAAGATGGTACGGGTACCGAGGATTTCAGTCTTTCTATAGAGATCTGCTGAATAGCAAGTTGTTCTGGCAACAGTAAGGGCTAGAACTGAATGTGAGAGGCACCAGAAGGGCAGGTTAGGTAGTCAATCAGGTGAGTCTGATAAGATACACAGGAAATCTTGGTAGGCCTTGTGGCAAGAATCCCTCCAAAAGGTAATGCACACTTAATCAGAAAGAGTAAGATTCGCCCCCATGTTCTTTTCTAATCATCTTTCTTCTCAGCAAGGGTAAGACTCTGAAATAAGATTTGCCACACAGGGACTTCAGAGAACCATTCATCCAGTATTTCAATCAGGTTTTTAATTGTGCAGCTCAAGTCTTTTCCCAGTTTTATTTTTGACTTCAATGTTCATTAATTGTGCTTATTTTACTATGGAATTGGGGTAAACTTTAGTTGCCTGTTATATCCTTTTATTGTAGTTAGTGCTTAAAGCGAATTCTGGACACTGACACCCAGGGCCTTCAATGTTTGCATGCAGTGGTATCCATACTAAAGGTTTATTGATGTTTGCATGTTGAAAATTTGTTGTTGTCATTTGTTACTGATAACCAAAACATATGAGAACAATATGTCAAATTGCACATATGTTGTGGGCAGCACGGTGGCACAGTGGTTAGCACTGCTGCCTCACAGCGTCAGAGACCCGGGTTCAATTCCTACCTCAGGTGACTGACTGTGTGGAGTTTTCACATTCTCCCCGTGTGTGCGTGGGTTTCCTCCCACAGTCCAAAAATGTGCAGGCTAGGTGAATCGGCCATGCTAAAATTGTCCATAGTATTAGGTGTAGGGGAATGGGTCTGGCTGGGTTGTGCTTCAGTGGGTCGGTGTGGACTTGTTGGGCCGAAGGGCCTGTTTCCACACCGTAAGTAATCTAATCTTAAAAAAAAAGTTTGATTCACATCAGTAATGCATTTCATTTGACGTTGACCCTTTTTTTTCCTCAAATAATTTCATGATCCTGTGTTTTTGATTATTGGAAACAAATAATTGAGCTCAGACTAATCAATAAAGTTCCCTTTTAAATTGAACAGATACTGTGTTCCAAATGTATAACAACACCTTTTTTTTGTAGAATCATTTTGAGTAAACAGGCAAATAACACAGCATGAGAAGGAACCATCAATTTTTTTCCCATATTGTTTCTTGACACATCAACTATAGCTTTAGATATCCCCTGTGCTGCCTCCATTTTGTTCCAGTTCCTTTCGATTTGTGTAGTTATATTATTGCAAGGTTTATTGGTTGCAGATGTCTTGTTTGCCTTAGTGAACCAACTGTACTGTGTGAATATTTTAAGAGATTCCTCAGAATATAGTACAGTGGGAAACAGGATTAAGAGCCTGATTAAATTACACAGCTTAATTTCAGCTCTGCATATGCTTAAGACAGATGAACCTTAGAATTTCATTGTATTATTGCACTAACATTATGTGATTTCACTGGAAAAATTAATTATTCTTTTAAATTAGTGCGCTACATTAATTTGGTGAGTTGACTAAAAGATACTATCTTGAACACAACGCAGAGATGTTACACACAAGTGGCTCCTTTGTAGTAGTGAGAACTGGGCAATTTGTGCTAGGCAGGAACAATTTCTACCTTCACTATCTTACATGTATCCACAACATTTTTTTGGAAAAACAAGGTTACAAACTCAGAAGTACTGGAATTTGTTAGCAGACACCGATTACTAAGCTAATTACAGCTATGATGGCTCAGTCCCATTCATCAGATGGATGATGGTCATGTACCCAAAGGTCTTCTGCACTGTGAACAAGAAATCTGGTCACATTCCATTGAGCATCCATACCTATACAACCAGGATAACTGGGTGCAAAATATCAAGATGGTGGCTATCTGCAGAGACCACTGAGAGACATTTGCAGTAAGGACATCTGGAGGTTAACGGTTGGTAGAAAAGACAAAGGGAAATGAAAAGCAGTCCACAAGAGGGCCCAGAGAAAACAAAGGTCAGCAAGTCCTGTATTTTTTCAATCCACTACCTTTACCTGCAGTAGGCATGGCAGAACGAGTGGGTCACTTACGATGCATCAGATCATATTTAATACAGCACTGACCATCACGTCATGAGACAGAAGAATCATAAAATCACTATAGTGTGGAAACAGGTCCATCAAGTCCACACCAACCCTCCGAAGAGTATCCCACCTAAACCTATTCCTCTACATTTAACACTGACTAATGCACCTAACCTACACATCCCTGGACACTATGGGCAATTTAGCACCAACCTGCACATCTTTTGACTGTGGGAAGAAACAAGAGCACCCAGAACAAACCCACACAGACATGGGGAGAATGTGCAAACTCCACACAGACAATCGCTAGCGGCTGGAATTGAACCCAGGTCCCTGGCACTGTGAGGCAGCAGTGCTAACCACTGAGCCACATCAAAGACTGCCAGAGTAATATACAAACAGGTTATAATTTTAACTTGGTATGAAACTAGGGGATAGAGAGCTGTGAAAATGACCTTACTTGAATATAAAGCTCAAGAGATTTCAACTGATTTGATTGCTCCAACATTGACCGTGAATAACATCCCTGTCTAATGAGCAAATGTCTCAACTCAGGGTGTGATTAGTAACAGTCAAACAAAGCAAGAGAGGAAATTGGAAAAGTCTGGGATTAGAAGCAGGAAGATCCATGACATAAGGGTCCTGAGGTATCCATGTGAGGTCAGGATGACATTCAAAGTCACACCTACCAAATGGAATAACATTTTTCCAGAAGCTAAATCTACACAAAATCAAGAAAGGAATTTTTCCGAAAGTCAAAACTCACTTGTGAGACATAGAAACTATTCACAAAACACTTATAAATCCTCTGTCAAATTTAGATAGCAAACGATAACCAATCGAGAGAAGTGACGATTCCTTTAAATAGTACCACTGCAGAATCCTTCTGTCAGCACTGTAATTTGCTTAACAAATTTGACTTGTAATGTATCAAATGCCATGGCAGACACATTGTACAAATAGATCCTATAATATATGCAAATATTCATAATATTTAAGAATGTAAATAGCATTTTTGAATGCTTTGACTACATGTTCTGAAGGCCTAAGGGAGCTCTATTTCTGTGCAGTGACAACATCACTTCTAAATTAACTAACTCAACTTTGCTTACAGATCACAGACATCACACAGCATTGACTCACCTTCAAAATTCAAAAGTCTGCTTCTCCTTATGAATAACAGCAACCTGGACAGGATACATTAATGCAAACTTTGAAGAGCAGATTGAGTCAGGTTTCCTACTCTTGTCAGTGTTCAGTAAGCCAGATTAGAAAGTGTTCATGTAGGCAAGATCACAAGGTAAAGGCTTCTGCCTCCATGAGTTTAACTGGTAACGTGCAGATTGTTCTGTGTAGAAACACATTATTCCAAAGTTAGCCTTTCCTCAGGTTGGACATTGAACAGGCATTGAAGTATTGCTTTAAGGAGTCTTATAATATTTTGCAAACTTATAAACTTATGCTCTTAATTTTATCTTTTTGAGATTGAAGATCCTCAGTCTTTTCAGTCTCTCCGCAAAACCTCAACCAACTGTCTGGAGGCATCGGACCTCTCTGGTTCTGCATTGTTATCAAGAATGGATATTTCATTAGTGTTTTGATGACCAACACCGGATAAAGTACTCAAGGTTTACTCTGACGAGACCACTGTATTACTTCAGATTGATATCCTCCCACATATTCTTTGAGGAGAAAGTGAGGTCTGCAGATGCTGGAGATCAGAGCTGGAAATGTGTTGCTGGAAAAGCGCAGCAGGTCAGGCAGCATCCAGGGAACAGGAGAATCGACGTTTCGGGCATAAGCCCTTCTTCAGGAATTCAGGAAGAAGGGCTTATGCCCGAAACGTCGATTCTCCTGTTCCCTGGATGCTGCCTGACCTGCTGCGCTTTTCCAGCAACACATTTCCAGCTCCCACATATTCTTACCTATTTGCTCACTTTGACAAGGTTTGCAGAGTACTGACCTGATCACGGTTTCAAAATGTACCAGCTCAACTTCACTTGTAGATCACATTGATTCACTCTCCAAGGCTGAAATGCTTGCAGATGCACTTGACAAATGGCCACTTGGATAGGGACCGAAGAGGACCTCTGTGCCTGTGGAAACATGCCCAAGCATGAGTCAATGCTTTTAAGAGACAGAGGGAAAATTCATATTAGAGTGGAGAAAGATTTGTGTTCGACATATTTATTGGGTTTTAGTCTCACTGTTCCTTTTATCGTTTTAGTATTTACTCATTCATGGGATGGGATGTCACTGGGAAGATAAGCATTAATTCACCACCGCCCCACACACCCATCCTCACAAATGTTTTAGAAAATATGATGATGATGATTCACCTTTTTGATCTGCTGTGGTCTGTGTGATAATGTTCCATGGCCTCATGGCGTCAAGGACCTGGGTTCAATTCCACCCTCGGGCAACTGTCTGTGTGAAGTTTGCACACTCTTCCTGCTGTTGTATTCTATGTCTCTGCTAATAAAGACACAAATCCCACATCCTTTCTTAATCACCTCTTCTACCTGACCTGAAGAAGGGCCTGTGCCCGAAACGTCGAATCTCCTGTTCCCTGGATGCTGCCTGACCTGCGGTGCTGTTCCAGCAATAAAGCTTCAACTTTGATCTCCAGCATCTGCAGACCTCACTTTCTCCTCTTCTACCTGACCCTCTATATTCAGTGATCACTGAATATGCACACCAAGGTTCCTGCAATCTTCAATGCTATCCAGGGTCTCACCATTCACGGTGCAATCCCTCACCTTGTTACCCCTCCCCAAGTGCCTTAGCTCACACTTTTACGGGTTGAATTATATTTGCAACCTGCTCTGCATGCCTGATCAATCCGTTAGGAACTTCCTGTCGTGTACAGCTATCTTTCTCACTATTTTACCAACTAACACAAACCTCTTGATCATGCCTCCTACAAATCATTAATGAGCACCCATCCAGAGTTCCAGCACCAAGCCCTGTGGAACTCCATTGAAAACAAGGAGGTGAGATGTGCAGTTAACAAGCAATAATACCCGCGAATAGGTAATTTACCACTGCCTCAACACCCAGAAATTAGCTGGAACATGCACTGAGCTGTTTTTCATCATAGAATCCCTACGGTGTGGATGCAGGCCATTTGGCCCAACAGCTCCACATCAACTCTCCGAAGAGTATCCCACCCAGACCCATTCCCCTCCCTTATTACTCTACATTTCCCCTGGCTACTTCACCTAACCTACACATCCTTGAACACGATGGACAACTTAGCATGGCCAATTCACCTAACCTGCACATCTTCGGACTGTGGGAGGAAACCCATGCAGACATGGGGGGATTGTGCAAACTCCACACAGAGAGTTGCCTTAGGCTGGAAGCAAACCTATCTCCCTGGCGCTGTGAGGCAGCAGTGCTGACAACTGAGCCACTGTGCCATTTGTGTGAGCTGTTTCTGATGTTGACATCATCCTCAATTGATTCTCTTGCAATTCCACTAATTGTTTCACCAGAGCCCATGCCGTTTGGGCATTTATAAGATTATACAAATTGTTTCATATGTATCAGTCAGCTTCTGCTGGATATTCAGGCTATGCAGTGTATCAACTCCTCTGGAACTGGCCCTGTGGGAGATTTTGGAGAATTGACCACAATCCAGCAGAATAGTTACTGCCTTAAGAGATTTCAAATCAGCAATCAGAGCCAGTGTTACAACACTGGAAAGACAAAGTCAACAACTGATAAGAAAGCGCATAGAGAACAAACAAATTAATGCAAACACGAAGATGAGAGTTCTGAAAGATAAAATGTCTGCCAATTTGAATTAGAATGAGCTTTATTGTCACATGCACTTGAATGTGTGTAGTGAAAAGTTTGCAATGTTGCTACTTATGGTTGCCACAAGAAATCCAAGTAGAAGATGTTTACGTATTTCGTACAAAATTGAAAGAATAATAAGTAAAAGTCCAGCGTAACAATAAAAAGGGAAAAAGAAAATACTGAATTACAGTCTTTTCACTACAGTCCATTGCCAGCAATTAGCCTCCAGACCCCACTCAGTCAAGTCTTCAAACCACGATGGGCTTCAAAACTCAAAGCCTCATCTTCAGTCCGGGATTCAACACCCCACACCAGCCTCCAGTCCAGGACTCCCCTCCCTGCTACACCCTCCAGCCCGGGACTCACCTCCCCACACCAGCCTCCAGTCCAGGACTCCCCTCCCTGCTACACCCTCCAGCCCGGGTCTCACCTCCCCAAACCGGCCTCCAGTACGGGATTCCCCTCTCCAATACAAGCTCTAGCCCGGGACTCCCCTCCCCGTGAGAAACTCCAGTCCGGGACTCCCCTCCCCACTACAACCACCAGTCTGGGACTCCCCTCCCCGCTACACATAACAGTCTGAGATTGCCCTCCCCGCTACACCGCGCAGTCTGGGACTCCCCTTCCCGCTACACCGTCCAGTCTGGGACTCCCCTTCCCGCTACACCCTCCAGTCCGGGACTCCCCTCCCCGCTACACCGTCCAGCCTAGGACTCCACTCCCCGCTACAACCTCCAGTCCGGGACTCCCCTTCCGACTACACCCTCGAGTCTGGGACTCCCCTCACCGCTACACCTTCCAGACTGGGACTCCCCTCCCCGCTACACCGTCCAGTCAGGGACTCCCCTCCCCGCTACCACACCAGAGTGGGATTCCCCTCCCCAATACAGCCACCAGTCCAGGACTTCCCCCCCCCGCTACGCCATCCTGTCTGAGGCTCCCCTCCCCGCGACAGCCACCAGTCCGGGATTCCCCTACTTACTACACCCACCAGTCTGGGCCTTCTCTACCCATTACATCCACCAGTCTGGAACTTCCCTCCCCCTACACCCACCAGTCTGGGACTCCTCTACCCACTACACTCACCAGTTGGGACTCCCCAGCTCCCTACATCCATCAGTCTGGGACTTCCCTCCCCCTACACTGTCCAGACTGGGACTCCCCACCCCGCTACACCCACCAGTCCGGGACTCCCCTCCCCGCTACACCCTCCAGGCCAGGACTCCACTACCCGCTACACACTCCAGTCTGGGACACCCCTCCCCACAACACCATCCAGACTGGGACTCCCCTCCCCACTACACCGTCCAGACTGGGACTCCCCTCCCCAATACACCCACCAGACTGGGACTCCTCTCCCCTCTACACCGTCCAGTCTGGTACTCCCCTCCCCGCTCCACCGTACAGATTGGGACTCCCCTCCCTGCTACACCGTCCAGTCTGGGACTCACCTCACTGCTATACACTCCAGTCCAGCACTCCTATCCTGTTACAAAATCCAGTTCTAGTCTCACCTCCCCGCTACACCCTACAGTCTGGGATTCCCCTCTCTGCTAAATCCTCTATTCCGGGGCTCCCCTCTCTGCTACACCCTTCATTCCGTGACTCCATTCCCCACCTCATCTTCCAATCCAGCACTCCCGACCCTGCCACAAAATCCACTCTGGGACTCCCCTCCCTGCTACACCCTGGGGTCCAGGTCTCCCCTTCTCACTACACCCTCCAGTCTGGGACTCTCCTCCCTGCTACACCCTCCAGTCTGGGACTCCCCTCCCCGCTACACCCTTGGGTCCAGGTTTCTCCTTCCCGCTACACCCTCCAGTCTGGGACTCCCCTCCCTGCTACACCCTCCAGTCTGGGCCCCCCCTCCCTGCTACACCCTTGAGACTGGGTCTCGCCTTCTCTCTAAACCCTCAAGTCCAGAACTCCCATCCCCTGTACACCCTCCAGTCTGGGACTTCCCTCCCCACTGCACTCTGTAATCCTGGACTCATCTCCCTGTGACAGCCTTCAACCCATGACTTGCCTCCCCTTGATATCGTCCATCTGGGACCCATCACATTATAGGTAAAAACAATGACTGCAGATGCTGGAAACCAGATTCTGGATTAGTGGTGCTGGAAGAGCACAGCAGTTCAGGCATCATCCGAGGAGCAGTAAAATCACATTATAGCTTTCTTTATAAAAGTACCACATATATTTTATACTTTTGAACAGAATATTGTTTCAGGCAATGGTCTTATTTTACATTATTTTGGAGACAGAAATATGTGATAACTTGTCCAAGTTACCACTGCAAAAAAAATGTCAGTAGTAAAATATTTCCATATTCTAGTGTCATCAGGATTTACAGTCGAGGTAGTGCTAATATCATCTTCAGTGAAACATTTACAACCCATCATAAAAAAAACCTCTAACAAGAAATTAAATTAACACTGAGGTAGTTTGGCAAGTAATCTTTGAAAATTCAATTTAGTGAAATCCAAGTAGAGACATGTCAATTGATCATGTATTGCTTTGCTAACTACCTTGTGATTCAACAGGGAGCTTTTTGTCCCTTCCCCCTATCCATTCTCCATACCTATTTCTTCTCTGTAGAGTTTATTCTGTGTTTGTTTTCAGAATTGGCTGTCTTTACTTTACAGTTCCTTCTCTCCATTCATTCTTTGTTTCATGGAATTAACAATTTTCATCAAATGATGAATGCAACAGGAAGGCCATTGAATCCATGATTCCTGTGCTAGCTCTTTGGCACATGTATCCAATCAATCCCACTTCCTTGCTCTTTTCCAAGAACCATGTAGATTTTTTATAACTTCTCAATAATTTATCCACTTCTTTGTTAAATATTAATATTGAATCTGCTCCCTTCACCTTTTCAAGTCATGCATTGCAGAATATAACAACTCACTGCATAAAAGAAAGTTTCCTTTGGTCATATTAGGTTCTTTTCCCATCACCTTTATTCAATTTCCTCTGGTTACTGACCCTTCTGTCACTGGAAATATTTTTGTCTTGTTTACTTTTGTGAAACCATTCTTGGTTTTGAACAACTCAATCAAATCCATCTTGCCACCTCTGAACAATCCCAATTCTTCAATCCCTCTATATGACTGAGGTCTTTCATCTCTGTTAATATACAAACATGTACTGCACTCTTTCCAAGGATCACCAGCACTTAAAAACTCTCGTTGACACCTAACCAATGATTAGTAAAATTTGACCATAATTTATTTCTGCTTTGCTTGATATACTCTTCCATGCTTATTTGCATAAAACCTCTAATCATAAAGACAAGGAATCCATGTGCTTTTACCACTTTCTCAATATTTCCTTTTGCCTTCAAAATCTCTGCACATACACCTCTCTGTTCCTCCACCCCTACAAAACTTCGCCCTTTGTTTTCTTTTCCCAGCCCAGTGTTTCATTTCATAGTTTCTGTCAGCAAACTTTCATGAGCTTACTTCACCAGTCTATGTCCTCCTGCAGTCTGTTCTTACCTTTCTCACTGTCTCCTACATTTCCACATTTTGTAACAATTGCAAACTTTAAAATGATGTCCTGTGAAACCACATTCAGGTCATTAATACGCAGTACATAAAACCAAATAGTACTCCCAGTACTGATGCCTGGAAATTCCACTGTGTGCTTCCCTCCAGTCCAAATGACAATCTTCCGGCAATACTTCTATTTTCTATTCTTTAGCTGATGTTGTGTTAATGTAGCCAAAGTATTTTTGATTGCATAGGTTTTTAATTTTGCTAACAAATTTATTATGCAGTATTTTCTTAAATGCCTTTCGAAAGTGCATAAGGCAATATTGACCATAACACCCTCATCAATATTCCTGACTCTTCATCAAATAATTCAAACATAATTTTAACAAAAGCAAATTAATTCTGTCCTCGATTATTGTCTCCATTAATTTCTCAATCACCAACCTTAGGTTGACTGGTCAATAATTGAATTAACTTGTCTCTCCAATTTTTGAAAGGGGTCTGTAAGTCTGACATCCTGTGGTGTCACACCCACATGCAATGATGATGGAAATGTTTTATAGAGCCTCCATGGTTTCTGTCTCTACTTCCTTCAGAAATGTCTAATTCATCCCATTATGACTGGGTAATCATTCAACTTTAAGGAGAACCAACCTTTTAAGTAAATCCTTTTCAAACATTTTTAACCCTATATCACTACTGTCTTGACCTTTACTGCTCCAGTGCAGAATTCTCTTCTCTAGTAAAGACAAATGCAAAATTCTTCTTTTGTGCATCAGCTGTGCCCTGTTGCCCCACAAGAAGATAGCCTTTATTGCCTTTGATTGGCTGTCGTGAAACAAACTCGCTACCACAGCCACATTTGCTTCCTCAGTGCCTGCCTCCGTAACCAACTCATCCCACACGGACTCCGGACCACCTTTAACCCAGCAGAGTTCGGACCCGAACAGGACAAACAGTACAGACTACAGATTCAAAACCACCAGCAACAGTTCTCCTTCAAGATTCTCCTCTCCACGCTTGCAGCAATGCGCCGGTACCTAACCTCTCTACAGTCAGCCCTGCCTCAGCTGAGGGCCACACTCTCTCAGAATTGCAAAAGACCCACTCTGTACCACATCCTCAGGAGAATTCATACTCTCAACAAACAGTATTTCAACTCCATCTCAAATATCAAAAACAAACTTTTATCTACCCACCTCCATAACCAGCACTCCTCAAACATTCCAGAAGATTCCTCTGGCCTCGGAAACTACTCAGACGCCATTAGCCATGCGGCTGATGCAGCTGCCACCCCCACGCTGATTGATGATGTCACTTCCACTCCCATCATGGCCATTCCCACAACCACTTCCGCCCCTCACAATTCCTCATGCATCATACGTGACATCACTTCTGCCCCTCACATCATCGCTGATGCCACATGCTCAGTGACTTCCGCCACCCCTACTGCCGTTGTCACCACCACTTC